>NC_135821.1:3205075-3409275 GCF_964213995.1 Mustelus asterias | reverse complement strand
TCTGCCCCCCGTCTCTGCCCCCCGTCTCTGCCCCCCGTCTCTGCCCCCCGTCTCTGCCCCCCGTCTCTGCCCCCCGTCTCTGCCCCCCGTCTCTGCCCCCCGTCTCTGCCCCCCTCTCTCCCCTTTCCCCTCTCTCCCCCCTCTCTCCCCCTCTGTCTCCCCTTCTCACCCCCTTCCCTTCTCTTCCCATCTCTCCCCCTCTCTTCCCATCTCTCCCCTCTCTCTCCCCCTCTCTACCCCACCTCTTCCCCTCTCTCCCCCCCTCTCCTTTCTCTCTCCCCCTCTCTCCCCCCTCTCTCCCCACCTCTCCCCCCTCTCTCTCTCTCTTTCTCCCTCCCTCTCTCCCCCCGTCTCTACCCCCCCCCCCCCCCCTCTCTCTCTCCCTCTCTTCCCCCCTCTCTCCTGGAAAAAGAACAGGTTGGCCACTAACCTAGATACAGAAACCCTCTTCACTGCCTGGCCCTTTACCCCTCCCCATCAGAGTTGTATTGTGAGGCAGTGTCTGTACCAGATTGCCAAGCCAATCTACACTCTCCAAAAAGAATGAGAAGTAATTTCAGTGAAAAATTGTTATAAAAGCAAAATACTGCAGATGCTGCAAATCACATAATCCCTCCCGTGCAGAAGGAGGCCATTCAGCCCATCGAGTCTGTACTGACAACAATCCCACCCAGGCCCTATCTTCATAACCCCACATATTTACCCCGCTAATCCCCTGACACTAAGGGGCAATTTAGCATGGCCAATCCACCTAACCTGCACATCTTTGGAGTGTGGGAGGAAACCGGTGCACCCGGGGGAAACCCACGCAGACACGGGGAGAACGTGCAAACTCCACACAGACAGTCACCCGAGGCCGGGAATCAAACCCGTAACCCCACGTGGTCACCCTGCTAATCCCTTGACGCTAAGGGGCAGTTTAGCATGGCCAATCCACCTAACTCGCATATTGGGTGGCACAGTGGTTAGCACGGCAGCCTCACAGTGCCAGGGATCCGGGTTCGATTCCCGGCTTGGGTCACTGTCTGCGTGGAATCTGCACGTTCTCCCCGTGTCTGCGTGGGTTTCCTCCGGGTGCTCCGGTTTCCTCTCACAGAACAAAAGACGTGTCGATTAGGTGCATTAGCCGTGCTAAATTCTCCCTCAGTGTACCCGAACAGGCACCGGAGTGTGGCGACTGGGGGATTTTCACAGTAACTTCATTGCAGTGTTAATGTCAGCCTACTTGTGACTAATAAGTAAATAAAAGTAAGCCGACTTGTGACACTAATAAATAAACTTAAATCTTTGGACTGGGAGAGAAAACCTACACAGACACGGGGAGATCATGCAAACTCCACACCGACAGTCACCCAAGGCTGGAATGGAACCCGGGTCCCTGGCGCTGTGAGGCAGCAGCGCTAACCACTGTACCACCGTGCCACCCTGAAATAAAACCAGAAAGAGCTGGGAAAGCTCAGCAGGTCTGACAGCATCTGCGGAGAGTTAACCTTTTGAGTTCAATAAGACTCGTTTTCTGAACTGAAGAGGGTAAAAATGTGATAGACTAGGGGGACTGCGGCAGGAAACAGGGAAGTTCAGGGAAGGGTCAAGGATGGGAGGATTAAATAACGGAGATGTCACGGGACAAAAGACAATGGGAATAGAACAAAAGAACAAAGAACAGTACAACAAAGGGACAGGCCTTTTGGCCCTCCAAGCCTGCGCCGATCACGTTTACCTATCTAAACCAACCACTTATATCCCTCTATTCCCCGTCTGTTCATATGCCTATCAAGATAAGTCTTAAATGTGGCTAGCGTAACTGCCTCAACCACCTCACTTGTCAGTGTATTCCAGGCCCCCACCTCCCCCTGTGTAAAAAAACTTCCCACTGAACCTTTCCCCCCCTTTACCTTGAACTTGTGCCCCCTTGTAACTGTCATTTCTGCCTCTGGGAAAAAGCTTCCAACTGTTCTCCCTATCTATATCTCATCATTTTAAAACTCCTATCCGATCGCCCCTCAGTCTCTGTCTTTCCAGGGAGAACAATCCCAGTTTATTCAATCTCTCCTCACAGCTAATAACCTCCATACCAGGCAACATCCTGGTAAACCTTTTCTGTACTCTCTCCAAAGCCTCCACGTCCTTCTGGTAGTGCGGTGACCAGAATTGGACACAGTATTCCAAACGTGGCCAAATGTGGGAATGTTTCTTTACTACAACCATTAGCATTGATCGAAAGTGAGTGTTAACGGCAGAGTAATAAGTTTAACCTTTTAATGAGGCCGTGTTGTACACCTCTTTCTTCTGTAAAGCTGAAGTTGCTGCCATCAGTGTTTGAACCAAGGAACTGCAGATTTCCCAGCAGAGAAATGAGACGCTTCCCTGAAGTTAAGTTGGGCTCAGTTGGAACCCTGTAACAGGACAAAGGAGGAGAACTCTGAGGGAATGGGAAAGGAAGTTAAAATAATGAGCCACTGGCCAACCAGGCTCACAAATATTGGGGTCTCACCTGTGCTGAGCCACTTGTGCTGAGTTCCATCTTCCTCAGGTAGAGGAATCCAGCCTCCCATCCATTGACTCTGTCTACACTTCCCACTGCCTCAGCAAAGCAGCCAGCTTAATCAAGGACCCCACGCTCCCCGGACATTCTCTTTTCCACCTTCTTCCTTCAGGAAAAAGATACAAAAGTCTGAGGTCTGAGGTCAACTCAAGAACAGCTTCTTCCCTGCTGCTGTCAGACTTTTGAATGGACCTTACCTCGCATTAAGTTGATCTTTCTCCACACCCTAGCTATGACTGTAACACTACATTCTGCACTCTCTCCTTTCCTTCTCTATGAATGGTATGCTTTGTCTGTATAGCGCGCAAGAAACAATACTTTTCACTTTATGCTAATACATGTGACAATAATAAATCAAATCAAATCAAATCATGAGAAATAAAGTGTACTAGATTAAACATTGGCTCTGTTCGCTTTCCACAGACGCTGTCAGACCTGCTGAGATTTTCCAGCATTTTCTGTTTTTGTTATACTAGATTAAAAGGTGACCACCTCATTGTGGAACGTGCCTTTGCAAAGGAGGTATGGAAAGTGAACTGGTGATCCGAGGCCGGGAATCGAACCCGTAACCCCACGTGTTCACCCTGCTAATCCCTTCACACTAAGGGGCAATTTAGCATGGCCAATCACTCTAACCTGCACAATGGGCGGCACGGTAGAACATAGAACATAGAACATTACAGCGCAGAACAGGCCCTTCGGCCCACGATGTTGCACCGACCAGTTAAAAAAAAAAAAAACTGTGACCCTCCAACCTAAACCAATTTCTTTTTTCCATGAACCTATCTACGGATCTCTTAAACGCCCCCAAACTAGGCGCATTTACAACTGATGCTGGCAGGGCATTCCAATCCCTCACCACCCTCTGGGTAAAGAACCTACCCCTGACATCGGTTCTATAACTACCCCCCCTCAATTTAAAGCCATGCCCCCTCGTGCTGGATTTCTCCATCAGAGGAAAAAGGCTATCACTATCCACCCTATCTAAACCTCTAATCATCTTATATGTTTCAATAAGATCCCCTCTTAGCCGCCGCCTTTCCAGCGAAAACAATCCCAAATCCCTCAGCCTCTCCTCATAGGATCTCCCCTCCATACCAGGCAACATCCTGGTAAACCTCCTCTGCACCCTCTCCAAAGCCTCCACATCCTTCCTGTAATGTGGGGACCAGAACTGCACACAGTACTCCAAGTGCGGCCGCACCAGAGTTGTGTACAGTTGCAGCATAACGCTACGACTCCTAAATTCAATCCCCCTACCAATAAACGCCAAGACACCATATGCCTTCTTAACAACCTTATCTACTTGATTCCCAACTTTCAGGGATCTATGCACACATACACCTAGATCCCTCTGCTCCTCCACACTATTCAAAGTCCTCCCGTTAGCCCTATACTCAACACATCTGTTATTCCTACCAAAGTGAATTACCTCACACTTCTCAGCATTAAACTCCATCCGCCACCTCTCGGCCCAACTTTGCAACCTGTCTAGGTCTTCCTGCAAACTACGACACCCTTCCTCACTGTCTACCACACCACCGACTTTGGTGTCATCAGCAAATTTGCTAATCCACCCAACTATACCCTCATCCAGATCATTAATAAATATTACAAACAGCAGTGGCCCCAAAACAGATCCCTGAGGTACACCACTTGTAACCGCACTCCATGATGAATATTTACTATCAACCACCACCCTCTGTTTCCTATCCGCTAGCCAATTCCTGATCCAATTTCCTAGATCACCCCCAATCCCATACATCTGCATTTTCTGCAGAAGCCTACCATGGTGAACCTTATCAAACGCCTTACTAAAATCCATATATACCACGTCCACTGCCTTGCCCCCATCCACCTCCTTGGTCACTTTCTCAAAAAACTCAATAAGGTTAGTAAGGCACGACCTACCTGCCACAAAACCATGCTGACTATCACCTATCAATTCATTACTCTCCAAATAACTATAAATCCTATCCCTTATAATTTTTTCCAACATCTTGCCGACAACAGAAGTGAGACTCACCGGTCTATAATTCCCGGGGAAGTCTCTGTTCCCCTTCTTAAACAATGGGACAACATTCGCTAACCTCCAATCTTCTGGTACTATACCAGAGGCCAACGACGACCTGAAGATCAGAGCCAGAGGCTCTGCAATCACTTCTCTTGCCTCCCAGAGAATCCTTGGATAAATCCCATCCGGACCAGGGGATTTATCTATTTTCAGACCCTCCAGAATATCCTGCACATCCTCCTTATCAACTGTAATACTGTCTATTCTACTCCCCTGCAACCCAGTGTCCTCCTCAGCTATATTCATGTCCCCTTGCGTGGCACAGTGTTTAGCCCTGCTGCCTCACAACACCAGGGACACAGGTTTGATCCCCGGCTTGGGTCACCGTCTGTGCAGAGTCTGCACGTTCTCCCTATGTCTGCGTGCGTTTCCTCCGGGTGCTCCGGTTTCCTCCCACAGTCCAAAAGACGTGCTGGTTAGGTGCATTGACCATGCTAAATTCTCCCTCAGTGTAACCCGAAAAGGCGTCGGAGTGTAGCGACTAGGGGATTTTCACAGTAACTACATTGCAGTGTTAATGTAAGCCGACTTGTGACACTAATAAATAAACTTAAACTTTAACCTTTGCACTGGGGGAGGAAACCCACGCAGACATGTCTTGATCCTTGGTGAAGGGTGAAACCAGAGCCAAGCTTCACTCAGATAGATTTATTCACAGAATGAAACACTACAAGGATATACCTCCTAACCCCAGTATCACTAAGTGTCTGTTTATAGGCACTCAAGTAGCAACCAATTGGATTGGCCATGCTATATTGACCCTTGGACCGGAATTTTACCGGCACGTCCACCGAGGTCGGGCCCGAGGCCAACAGGGAATGCTGTTCTGCAAGCCTCGCCCCTCTCAATTTCGGGGCGGGCGTGCCGGTAAAATCAGGGCATTAATGTAAGAGGGATTAGCAGGGTAAATACGTGCGGTTACAGAGACGGGGCCTGCATGGGGTTGCTGTGGGTTTAGGCTCGATGGGCCGAATGGCCTCCTTCTGTACTGTACTGATTCTATGAATCAATTCAGCCCATTGAGTCTGCACTGACGCTCTGAGAGCATTCCACCCTAAGCCCATAACTCCATGTACTTACCCTGCAAATCCTCTTAACCTAATCATAGGAACACTAAGGGGCAATTTAGCATGGCCAATCCACCTAACCGGCACATCTTTGGACTGTGGGAGAAAACTGGAGCACCCGGAGGAAACCCACGCAGACACGGGGAGAACATGCAAACTCAACACAGACAGTGACCCGATGCTGGAATCGAACCCAGGTCCCTGGCGCTGAGAGGCAACAGCGCTAACCACTGTGCCACCGACATCAATGCAGAGGCAGGTGGGGAACCCTGGGAACAGGGACGATCTCAGAAATAAAGTTAAAGTTAATTTATTAGTTACAAGTACGGCTTATATTAACACTGCAGTAAAGTTACTGCGAAAATCCCCTAGTCGCCACACTCCGGCGCCTGTTCGGGTACACCGAGGGGGAATTTAGCACGGCCAATGCACCCTAACCAGCACCTCTTTTAGACTGTGGGAGGAAACCGGAGCACCCGGAGGAAACCCATGCAGTCACGGGGAGAACATGCAAACTCCACTCAGACAGTGACCCAAACCGGGAATCGAACCCGGGTCCCTGGCGCTGTGAGGCAGCAGTGCTAACCACTGTGCCACCGTGCCGCCCATTGAGTGGAGTTAGCAGACCATGCAAATCAAAAAGCATTAATGTTGTGGCATAAACGTAAAATCATTTTACACGATTGTATGTCTGCTATTCTAATGGAGGTATTAATCTGTTTAACTTGAACGAGTTGATGCTTCCAACAAAATAGTTGACCGAGGAATGCTGCACATCCAGCTGCGAATATCCGAACGATGTGCGGGCTAGGTGCATTGGCCATGTTAAATTGCCCCTTAGTGTTCTGGGATGTGTAGGTTAGGGGGATTAGCGGGGTAAATATGTGGGGTTATGGGGATAGGGTTGGGTAAAATACTCTGTCGAAGGGCCTATGCAGACTCGATGGACCAAATGGCCTCCTTCAGGGTAAAAATGTGGGATTATGCGGATAGAGCCAGGGTGGGATTGTGGTCGGTGCAGACTCGATGGGCTGAATGGTCTCCTTCTGCACTGTAGGGATTCTATGGTTCTTTTTCTATGAATGAGTTGGTGGTTGATTCTCATCACTCCGACACCAGATTGCTCATTTCGTTGCTGGTTCAGTGGGTTAGCAGGAAGCTGCGATGGTGTTAGCACTCTGTCTAATTCTGTTTTCAAATATTTTCAGAGTTGCATACCAGCTGCTAAAGAACAGAGACATATTCTCACTCCAGACAGAGACGCTCTGATCTCTTTCTCCTCGTATATCGATGCCTTCGTAAGGGTGTTCTCCCTTCCTTTCCCCCTTGTTCATCAGGCATTCCCCTCTTTCTCTCCGAATACAAATGCTACCCCCATCTCTCCTCCTACAGATGCTTACCCCATCCTATCCCTGCTACCCTGCATTTGTACAGCTGCATCTTCTTGGGGCGGCACGGGTGGCACAGTGGTTAGCACTGCTGCCTCACAGCGCCAAGGACCCGGGTTCGATTCCGGCTTTGGGTTACTGTCTGTGTGGAGTCTGCACATTCTCCCCGTGTCTGCCATGCTAAATTGTCCCTTAGTGTCCAAAGATGTGCAGGTTAGGTGGATTGGCCTTGCTAAATTGCCTCTTAGTGTCTCAAGATGTATTGGTTGGATGGATTAGCCATGGGAAATGTATGGGATTACGGGGATAGGTCAGGTGAGAGGACGAGGAGAGTCGGCGCAGACCTGATGGGCCAAATGATCTCATCTGCATTGTAGGGATTCTATGATTCTTTCCCCAATTTGTTCAAATGCCAGTCCCCTCTTTGGGTGTCGTTGGCTGGACCAGCATTTATTGCCCATCCCTAATTACCCTTGAACTGAATAGCCTGCTAGACCACTTCAGAGGGCAGTTGAGAGTCAACTTTGGACAGAAATACATTTTCCCTTTTCTCCTCCACCAGACAGATCTGTACCTCAGCTTGAGGAAGCCAGCGAGAAATATGATATTTTAGGAGCAATAACATGTCAATAACATGTGAATATAGCCCAATCCATCACGCCAACCAGCCCCCCATCCATTGACTCTGTCTACACTTCCCGCTGCCTCGGCAAAGCAGCCAGCATAATTAAGGACCCCACGCACCCCGGACATTCTCTCTTCCACCTTCTTCCGTTGGGAAAAGGATACAAAAGTCTGAGGTCACGTACCAACCGACTCAAGAACAGCTTCTTCCCTGCTGCCATCAGACTTTTGAATGGACCTACCTTGCGTTAAGTTGATCTTTCTCTACACCCTAGCTATGACTGTAACGCTACATTCTGCACTCTCTCCTTTCCTTCTCTACAGTATGCTTTGTCTGTATAGCGCGCAAGAAACAATACTTTTCACTGTATGCTAATACATATGACAATAATAAATCAAATATTAAGTTGATCTGTCTCTATACCCTAACCATGACTGTAACACTATATTCTGCACTGTCTCGTTTCCTTCTCTATGAAGAGGATGCTTTGTCTGTATAGCGTGCAAGAAACAATACTTTTCACTGTATCCCAATACATGTGACAATAATAAATAAAATATTAAGTTGATCTGTCTCTACACCCTAGCTATGACTGTAACACTACATTCAGCACTCTCATTTCCTTCTCTATGAACAGTATGCTTTGTCTGTATAGCGTGCAAGAAACAATACTTTTCACTGCATCCCAACACAAGTAGCAATAATAAATCAAATCAAATCAAAAATAACAAAATCCACAGATGCAGTAGAATAATTCTGCCTTGTGCCAATGCCAAATGTTGTCAAGGTTTTCGCCTCGTTTTCTGTCACCATCTCCGGAGGAACATAACTTATTCTTCTATGAAGTACAATTCTATTTAAAGGAACGCACTTAGTTTGCTTTTTGTTCTTCTGCGCAAAGAGGCTGTCCAAATAAAGAGGGAGTATCAGATTTCCCCAGCATAGCCTGTCTTTGGATTTCCATCATCTCCTCACTGTCTAACAGACACAGGAGGCATTCACGTCTCTCTCTCTCTCTGTGTCTCTGTCTCTTTCTTTTTCCAACAGCCTCTCAGGTAAGGCAGAGCAGTTTGTTTTGTTGAACTACCCCCCCCAGCGCAATGACTATGGTTGCTGGAGATAAATGGTTTCGTCCAATTTTCTCTCTTCCCCAGCGAGTGGGACCCCAGCAATGGGACCACACCTCGCCTCCAAGATCAGAAGATTAGATACGAAAATTGTTAGCAGGGCTTGAATAGGAGGGAGAGAATCTGAATGAGGATTATGTTTGATCAAGAAGAGTTAAACAGTCCTCTATTCAATTTAATCTTGTGGAGTTATTTTAATTGATCATATTTGGTATGTCTTAGCAAGAGGATTTGAGTATAGGAATGGGGATGTTTTACTGCAATTGTACAGGGCGTTGGTGAGGCCACACTTCAGTATTGGTGTCTCTATCTGAGGAAGGATGCCCTCGCTACAGAGGGTGGCACGGTGGCACTGTGGTTAGCACCGCTGCCTCACGGCATCAGGGACCCAAGTTTGATTCCTGTCTCGGGTCACTGTCTGTGCGGAGTTTGCAAATTCGTTCCGTGTCTGCGTGGGTTTCCTCCAGGTGCTCTGGTTTCCTCCCAAAGTTTAAAGTTTATTTATTAGTGTCACAAGTAGGTTTACATTAACACTACAATGAAGTTACTGTGAAGATCCCCCAGTCGCCACACTGTTCGGGTACATTGAGGGAGAATTTAGCATGGCCGATGCACCTAATCAGCACGTCTTTCGGACTGTGGGAGGAAACCAGAGCACCTGAAGGAAACCCAAGCCGACAGTGGGAGAATGTGCATACTCCACACAGACAGATGTGCAGGTTAGGTGGATTGGCCATGCTAATTTGCCCCTTAGTGTCAGGGGGACTAGCTAGGGTAAATACATGAGGTTATGGGGATAGGGACTGGGTGGGATTGTGGTCAGTGCAGAGTCGATGGGCCGAATGGCCTCCTTCTACAGTGTAGGATTCTATGAGTACAGTGAAGGTTTACCAGGCTGATTCCTGGTATGGCAGGTCTGTCATATGAGGAGAGGTTAAATCGATTAGAATTATATTCACTGAAGTTTAAAAGAGTGAGAGGGGATCTCATAGAAACTTATAAAATTCTAACAGGGTTAGACAGGGTAGATTCAGAAAGAATGTTCCCGATGGTGGGGGGAGTCCAGAACTCGGGGTCATAGTTTGAGGATAAGGGGTAAACCTTTTAGGACTGAGGTGAGGAGAAATTTCTTCACCCAGAGGGTGGTGAATGTGTGGAATTCACTACCACAGAAAGTAGTTGAGGCCAAGAGTTGAGGGCGGTATGGTGGCACAGTGGTTAGCACTGCTGCCTCACAGCGCCAGGGACCTGGGTTCGATTCCCGGCTTGGATCACTGTCTGTGCGAAGTCTGCACATTCTCCCTGTGTCTCTGGGCCCTCTCACAGACCAAAGATATGCTGGTTAGGTGGATTGGCCATGCTAAATTGCCCTTTAGTGTTAGGGGAACTAACAGGGTTAATATGTGGGGTTACAGGGATAGGGCCTGGATGGGGTTGTTGTCGGTGCAGTCTCGATGGGCTGAATAGTCTCCTTCTGCACCGTAGGGATTCTATGATTCTAAAACATTGTGTTCATTCAAGAATAAATTAGATAGAGCTCAAAAGCAAATTACTGCGGATGCTGGAATCTGAAACCAAAAGAGAAAATGCTGGAAAATCTCAGCAGGTCTGGCAGCATCTGTAAGGAGAGAGAAGCGCTGATGTTTCGAGTCTTGAAGCTCAAGGGAATATAGGGTGAAGGTGGGATCAGGATATTGAATTTGATGATCAGCTGTGATCATAATGAATGGCAGAGCAGGCTCGACGGGCCGAATGGCCTCCTCCTGCTTCTAGTTTCCATATTTCCATGTTTTGAATCCAGATTAACTGAGTTTCATTGTATAGGGTCGGGTGCATGGAAGAACTTCACACTTTGCTGATTGGGATCCCTACTGTTCTTAGGCAGCGATTCCCATCCACATGATGTGGATAATGTGTAACTGAGCTACACTCGGGATATGGTTGTCCAGTTCATGCTAAGTTGCCTGAGCTCAACCCAGGGAATCTTTTAAGATGCTGAAATCAGCCTTAGCAGCCCGGCTAATTAGAGGACAGAGAGAAAGAAATTCAGACAGGACACGATTGCAAACCCTGTTACCTGCCGTTCGAAATTGTGGGTGTGTGTGTGGATAGCGAGTGAGGTTTGGGCTCCACTGCGATGCCCCTGTTGTCAAATAGCTCACTGGCATTCACTGCCTGAGCTCATTCATAAAGAGTAGCAATTCAGTTTTAAGCTTTTTCTTAAGTTCTTAAGTTTATTTATTAGTGTCTCAAGTAAGGCTTACACTAACACCGCAGTGAAGTTACTGTGAAAATCCCCTAGTTGCCGCACTCCGACGCATGTTCGGGTACACCGAGGGAGAATTTAGCACGGCCAATGCACCTAACCAGCACGTCTTTCGGACTGTGGAAGGGTGCTAATAAATAAACTAGATGCTTTTCAGAAGTGTAAGCAGTCAAACATCGACATCCAGCCAAAGAAAGGATGGGTGTCAAAAATCTTGGTCAAAGAGGTGGCTTTAAAGGAAGTTCTTGGAGGAGGAGAAACCAGTGGAGAGACAGAGGACTATATGGAAGGAGGTCCAGAGCTGAGGACTTTGAAGATTGAAGGCATGGCTAGCAATGGGAGGGAGAAGGAAGTGGGGAGGGTGCATTAGAGGCCAAAGCAGGAGGCTTCGGAGTTCTCTGAGGCATGTGCGGCTGAAGAAGTTACAGAGATACGGAGGGCCAAGGGCATGCGGCACGGTGGCACAGTGGTCAGCACTGCTGCCTCACAGCACCAGGGACCCTGGTTCGATTCCAGCCTCGGGTCACTGTCTGTGCGGAGTCTGCACAGTTCTCCTTGTGTCTGCGTGGGTTTCCTCCGGTTTCCTCCCACAGGTGTGCGGGTTAGGTTGTTTGGCCGTGATAAATTGACCCCAGTGCCAGGGGGATTAGTAGGGTAAATGCGTAGGGTTACGGGAATGGGGTTTGGGTGGGATTGTGGTTGGTGCAGACTCGATGGGCTGAATAGCCTCCTTTTGCACTGTGGGGATTCTATGTGGGGGATTTAAACGTGAGGAACGTGTACATTGTAAATTGGCTGCTTCTTGAGGGTTATTGAACTCAGAGCTAAAAGTATGTGCATAGTTCAGAACCGTGGTAGATTTCTCTTCTGAACATCCAACATTACTATTTACTTTATACTTTATTTGTACTGGAGTCAGTAATCAGTTTCAAGGAAGGAGATAAGAACTTTAGATGATTAGGAAAGTCTGTATTGGAATTTGTTTTTTGACTTAAGTGTATTTTTACACTGGTATTTCCATCACTGTGTTCTTTGTCTGGTCGCACGCTGACAATCTGTTCTTTCCCTTGGGCTTGTGTTTAAAACCTGACTCAGGCAAGTCAGATGAAAGTCCCATCTTTCTACTGGTGTGAAGTTCAGCACAGTCTCGATCCTATTCCTAGATATTGCGGATTCAATATTCTTACCAACTAATGTTTACTATTTCAGACAATAAGGGTAAAACTTCCCATCAGCAATGTTCACATACACACTTGTTTGCACAGACGAGGGTTGTATTGCTGTGAGTTTAGAAGATTAAGATTAAGGGGCGATTTAATTGAGGTGGCACAGCGGTTAGCACTGCTGCCTCACCGCGCCAGGGATCCGGGTTCAATTCCCAGCCTTGGGTGACTGTTTGCACATTCTCCCCGTGTCTGCATGCGATTCCTCCGGGTGCTCCTGTTTCCTCCCACTGTCCAAAGATGTGTAGGCTAGGTGGATTGGCCATACTAAATTGCCCTTTAGTGTCTAAAGATGTGCAGGTTAGGAGGATTGACCATGCTATATTGCCCCTTAGTGTTAAGGAGTAGTAGCTAGGGTAAGTGCATGGTGTTATGGGGATAGGGCTTGGATGGGATTGTGGTCAGTGCAGACTCGATAGGCTGAATGGCCTCCTTCTGCACTGTAGGGATTCTATGAAAGATGATTAAAGGATTTTTAAAATTCTTTCATGGGATGTGGACACTGCTGGCTAGGTCAGCATTTTTATCGTCCATCCCAAATTGCCCTTGAGAAGGTGGTGAACTGTCTCCTTGAACTGTTGCTAATAGAATTAAAATTTATTTATTTGCGTCACAAGTAGGCTGACATTAACAATGCAATGAAGTTACTATGAAAATCCCCTAGTTGCCACATTCCGGCGCCTGTTCGGGTACACTGAGGGAGAATTTAGCACGGCCAATGCACCCTAACCAGCACATCTTTCTGACTGAGGGAGGAAATCAGAGCATCCGGAGGAAACCCACGCAGACACGGGGAGAATGTGCAAACTCCGCACAGACAGTTACCCAAACCGGGAATTGAACCCGGGTCATAGAATCATGGAATAATAGAGTCCCTACAATGCAGAAGGAGGCCATTCGGCCCATCGGGTCCGCACTGAAAACAATCCCACCCAGGCCCTATTCCCATAACCCCACATGTTAATCCCTCTAACATACACATCCTGGGACATTAAGGGGCAATTTAGCATGGCCAATGCACCTAACCTGCACATATTTGGACTGGCACAGTGAGGCAATAGTGCTAACCACTGTGCCACTGTGCTACCCATTAGCATCCATTGTTAAAGACATAATAACAGGACATTTGGAAAGTCAAAACCCAATCCATCAGAGACAGCATGGTTTTATAAAGGGTAAATCATGTTTGACTAATTTGTTTGAGTTCTTAGAAGGTGTAACAAGCCAAGGGGATACTGGGGATCCTGTAGATGTAGTGTATCTGGACTTCAGGAAGGCATTTGATAAGATATCACAAAAAAGGTTAACACACAAGGTACAATAACATGGGATTAAGAATAATTTATTACGATGTGCAGGTTAGGTTGATTGGCCATGCTAAATTGCTCCTTAGTGTCCCGGGATGTGTAGGTTAGCGGGATTAGTGGGGTAAATATGTGGTGTTGTGGGGATAGGGCCTGGCGTGGGATTGTTGTTGGTGCAGATTTGATGGGCCGCATGGCCTCCTTCTGCACTGTAGGGTATCTATTAGCTTGGATAGGGGACTGTCTAACCAACAGAAAGCAGAGAGTCAGGATAAATGAGTCTTTTTCTGGTTGGCAAGATGCAATTAATGGGGTGACATAGGATTCAGTCCTCGGACCCCAGCTATTTACAATCTATATTAATGAATTAGATGCAGGAATAGAATGTACTATCGTCAGAATTGCAGATGAGACTAAAATAGGTGGGATAGTAAGTTGTAATGAGGCAATAAGAAATTTACAAATGGGTATGGATAGGTGAGGTGAGGGCGGCAAAATGTGGCTGATGGACTTTATCTTGTGAGGTTATCCATTTTGGTCGTAAGAATGGAAAGGCAACTTATTATCTAAATGGAGAGAGACTTTGGAGTGCTTCGGTGCAGAGGGATCTGGGTGTCCTTGTGCATGAATCACAGAAATTTAGTATACAGGTGCAGCAGGTAATAAGGGATGTAATCTTGGCATTTATAGCTAAAGGAATAGAGTATAAAAGTAAGGAAGTGTTGATGCAACTATACAAGACATTGGTGAGAGTATTGTGTACAGTTTTCATCCCCTTATTTGAGGAATGATATAGAGGCATTACAGGCAGTTCAGAGGATTGATCCCAGAGATGAAGGGTTTGTTGTATGAAGAGAGATAGAGCAGTTTAGGCCGATACTCTCTAGAGTTTAAAACAATGAGAGGATATCTAATTGAGGCATATAAGATGGTAAAAGGTATTGACAAAGTAGACGTGGAGAGGATGTTTCCTCTTGTGGGGCAATCTATAACAAAGCTTTAGGATAAGGAGTATCAAAGGATCGTGAATCGGTGGAATTCACTACCCTAGTTTGCCGGGACATTGAGTAAATTTAAGGAGGAGTTAGACAGATTTTTAATTAGTAATGGGGTTGTGGAGAACGGGCAGGAAAGTGGATTTGAGGCTAAGATGAGATCAGCCATGATTGTATTGAATGGCGGAGCAGGCTCGAGGGGCTGAATGGCCTACTCCTGCTCCTAGTTCTTATGTTCTTATATTCTTAGGTACACACACGGTGCTATTAGGGTGGGAGCTTCAGGATTTTGACACAGTGACAGTGAAAGAACAACAATACAGTTCCAAGCCAGGATGCTGTGCTCCTTGGAGGGGAACTTCCAAGGCTACAACCCAAGTGCTGGAAAATGGGGTGAGAATAGATGTTTGATGCCCAGCGATGGGCTGAAGGTCCTCCTCCTGAGCTGTAGAAGTCTATGAACCTGTGATTATGGTGGCATTCCCACGGCTCTGCTGCCCTTGTCCTTCCAGGTGGTGGAGGTCGCAGATTTGGAAGGTGCTTTGAAGGAACCTTGGCAAGTTGCTGTAGCGCATCTTGGAGATGGTCCACATGACTGCCATTGTGATGGAGGGAGTGGATGATGGAGGTGGTGGATGGGATGCCAATCAAGCAGGCTGTTTCACCCTGGATGGTTTTGAGCTTGAGTGACATAGGAGCTGCACTCATCCTGGCAAGTGGATATTGGAAGATAGGATATTGTAAGAGATGAATTATTCTGTCTGGCGGACATGTCTAGTACAAGAGGGCATCACCTTAAAATTAGAGCCAGGCTGATAGGTGGCGAGATCAGGAAGCAGTTCTTCACGCGAGGATTGGTGGAAATATGGAGCATTCAATCCCAAGAAGGTTTTGGGTCAATTGAAATTTCAAAACTGACGTTGACAGATTTTTGTTAGGCAAGGGCGTGAAGGATCACCGAATCATGGAGGAGAAATAGAGCAGAGAAAGAGTTCAGCCACAATCTCATTTAATGGTGGAACAGGCTCAAGGGGCTGAATGGCCAACTCCAGTTCTTTCCCTCCATTGAATGCTGAATGTAATAAATTCCTGTTTACTGCGGTTATATTGTTCTTGCACAGACTACTAAGTTGTCAGTTTCACCAAAGCTGGGATTTTCCAGCCCTTCCCACTCTAGGTGCGGTGGGCAGCACGGTGGCACAGTGGTTAGCGCTGCTGCCTCACAGCGCCAGGGACCCGGGTTCAATTTGCACCCTCTCCCCGTGTCTGCATGCAATTCCTCCGGGTGCTTCTGGTTTCCTCCCATCCTCCAAAGATGCACAGGTTAGGTGGATTGGCCATGCTAAATTACCCCTTAGTGTCCAAAGATGTGTAGGTTAGGTGAATTGGCCATGGTAAAAGAGTGGGGTTGTGGGAAAAGGGCAGAGATGTTGGGTCTGGGTATGATGTCCTTTCGGAGAGTCGATGCAGACTGTATGGGCTCAATAGCCTCCTCCCGCACTGTAGGGATTCTATGGTTTGCGCCAGTGGGATCTTCCAGTCCTGCTGAAGGTGAACCCCCAACCCCCTGATCCTCCCCCCCCCCCCCCCCCCCCCCCCCCCAATAGCTTCCCATTGGCCCAGCCGGTGAACAAGTCAAATGGCCACTGACTTTGGCGGGACTGGAAATTCCTGCCGGTGGCCAATGGCGAGCCGCCTCCGCTACTGGAAAACCACACCACGGGTGGGCAGGAAAATCCCATTGTGGGAAATGTATATGTCTCCCTGGAGCAGTCAAGTGTGTTCTGAATGGAGCAGATTTGTTTTGCAATGTTACTAACTATATTCTGCATTGGGCTGTGTTGTACCTGACCTTGCAGTGCTCCGAATTCCACTTCTTAACATTGAGGCCCTTCATCCTCATGAGAGTACAGACAATTGCCAAAAATATACAAAAGAAAATCCCTTTGTCCATAAAAATCACATGAAATAGGAGCAGAGTAGGCCATTCGGCCCATTGATCCCTCTCCACCATTCAATAAGATCACTGCTGATCTGATTGTGGCCTTAACTCCAGTTTCCTGCCTGTTCCCCATAATTAGTGACTCCCTTGTCGATCAAAATTCTGTCTAACTTAGCCTCGAATATATTCAATGACCCAGCCCTCACTGCTCTCTGGGGAAGAGAATTCCACACACTAACAACCCTCAAAGAAGAAATTCTTCCTCCGTCTTCAAAAGGAGATTCCTTATTTTTAAACCGTACCTCCAAGCTCTAGATTCCCCCATGAGCGGAACCGTCCTCTCAGCTTCTCCCCTGTTAAGCCCCCTCAGATCATAAATGTTTCTATAAGATCATTCACGGAGGTGGCACGGTGGCACAGTGGTTAGCGCTGCTGCCTCACAGTGCCAGGGACTCGGGTTCAATTCCGGCCTTGGGTTATTGTCTGTGCGGAGTCTGCACATTCTCCCCGTGTCTGCGTGGGTTTCCTCCGGGTGCTCTGGTTTCCTCCCACACTCCAAAGATGTGCAGGTTAGGTGGATTGGCTTTGATAAGTTGCCTCTCAGTGTCTGGGGGATTAGCAGTGTAGATACGTGGGGTTATGGGGATAGGGCCTGGATGGGACTGCTGTCAGTGCAGGCTTGATGGGCTGAATGGCCTCCTTCTGCACTGTAGGGATTCTATTCTATTCTTCTAAACTCCAATCAATACAGGCCCAACCTGTTCAAACTTTCCTCATGAGACTTTTGAATGGACCTACCATATATTAAGCTGATCTTTCGTGACACTCTAGCTATGACTGTAACACAATATTCTGCACCCTCTCCTTCCCTTCTCCCCTATGTACTCTATGAACAGTACGTCTTATCTGTATAGCGCGCAAGAAACAATACTTTTCACTGTATCCCAATACATGTGACAATAATAAATCAAATCAAATCAGATCAAATCAGGTATGGTTTCTCCAATGCTCTGTACAGTTGCAACAATTTTTCCCTTTTATCCCAAAAGAGAAAATGCTGGAAAATCTCAGCAGGTCTGGCAGCATCTGTAAGGAGAGAAAAGAGCTGACATTTCGAGTCCAGATGACCCTTTGTCCAGCTTTGACAAGAGGTCATCTGGACTGGAAACGTCAGCTCTTTTCCTTCCTTACAGATGCTGCCAGACCTGCTGAGATTTTCCAGCATTTTCTCTTTTGGTTTCAGATTACAGCATCCGCAGCAATTTGCTTTTATTCCTTCCTTTTATACTTCACCCCCTTTGCGTAAAGGTTAACATTCCATCTGCCTTCCTAATTACTTGTTATGCTTGCATGCTAATTTCTTGTGATTCATGAATAAGAGTACCCAGGTCCCTCTGCAATTGGGGAGGCGATGGCCTAGTGGTATTATCGCTAGACTATTAATCCAGAAACTCAGCTAATGTTCTGGGAACGCAAATTTGAATCCCGCCACGGCAGATGGTTTGAATTCAGTAAAATAAATCTGGAATTAAGAATTTGTCAATTACTGTGAATCGATTGTCGGAAAAACCCACCTGATTCACTGATATCTTTAGGGAGGGAAATCTGCCGTCCTTCCCCGGTCTGGCCTACATGTGATTCCAGAGCCACAGCAATGTGGTTGACTCTCAACTGCCCTCTGAACAAGAGCAACGAGGGATGGGCAATAAATGCTGGCCCAGCCAGTGATACCATATCCCACGAATGAATTTTAAAAAGCGACATTTTGCTGTCTCATTTACACAATATCTTGCTGTTGAACTCATCCTGCCAAAGTGGACAAGCTGACATTTTCCCACGTTACACTCCTGCTGTGCAGAGAGTCAGGCTGACGTCTATCCTGCCCTATCCCAGTCTCAGTGTAATTCACAGAGAACTGCTCTTGGTTTTCAGATGGTGCTGAACTTGCATCCTTGCAAGTTAACCGTATATCTGCACTTGTGTCATCCTGGCTCAGGCTGATGTTAAAGGCATCTCATTGTCACCTCAATGTTTCAAAATAGGTTGGAGCAAGTACATTGCACTCCTTCCACCAGTCTGTAGATGTGCAGGTTAGGTGGTTATGGCTATGATAAATTGTCCCTTAGTGTCCAAAGATGTGCAGGTTAGGTGGATTGGCCATGCTAAATTACCCCTTAGTGTCCAAAGATGTGTAAGTTAGGTGGATTGGCCATGCTAAATTGCCCGTAACTGTCCAAACATGTGCAGGTTAGGTGGATTGGCCATGCTGAATTGCCCCTAAGTGTCCAAAGATGTGCAGATTAGGTCGATTGGCCAAGCTAAATTTCCCCTTAGTTGGCCCAAGGTGTGTAGGTTAGGGGGATTGGCCATGGTAAATGGCTCCTTGGTGTCTAAAGATGTGTAAGTTAGATGAATTGGCCATGTTAAATTGCCCCTTAGTATCCAAAGATGTGCAGGTTATGTGGATTGGCCATGGGAAATGGCCCCTTAGTGTCCAAAGATGTGCAGGTTAGGTGGATTAGCCATGGTAAATGCGTGGGGTTACAGGGATAAGCAGATGAGATGCTCTTTTAGAGAGTTGTGTGGAGTCGATGGTTTGACTGTCCTCCTAATGCACTGTAGCGATTCTATCCAGAGATTCTACGGATAAGACCCAATGGTTTGATGTTAAAATGTCAAATTGAGATGTTGAATGCTGTATAGTTTGGTTCCCAAAGTTATCATTTATGTTTATTCAACAGCCTTCATGATCCCAAGGCATAACAAAATGCTTTACAGCCAATAAAATACTTTAGAAGTAGTGTAATTTAGGAAGCACGGCAGCCAATTTGTGCACAGCAAACGGTAATGTGATAATGAGCAGTAATCTGTGTTTTGTGCTGTTATTTGATGAATAAATATCGGGCAGGACACCAGAGATCAATCTTCCGCTTTTTTCAAAAAAGTGAAATGGGACCTTTCCTGTCTGCCATAAAAATTTAAGATCCCAACCGAACGATGGTGCCTCTGACAGTCTAGTACACCCACTGCACTGTATTGGGAGGGTCAGCCTTTGTCTTCCGCTGGAGAAGGTATACAGGGCCACGGCTTAATATCTATAGCGTAGAAGTAGGCCATTCAGCCCATCAAGTCTGCACCGACTCTCTGAGAGAGCATCTTACCCAGGCCTATCCCTGAAACCCCATGTATTTGCCCCACTAATCCTATGTGCAGGTTAGGTGGATTAAATTACCCCTTAGTGTCCAAGGACGTGTAGGTTAGGCGGATTGGCCATGCTAAATTGACCCTTAGTGCCCAAAGATGTGCAGGTTAGGTGGATTGGCCATGATAAATTGCTCCTTAGTGTCCAAAGATGTGCAGGTTAGGTGGATTGGCCGTGCTAAATTAGCTGTGTAAAACCTTGGTTGGACCACATTTGGAGTATTGCGTGCAGTTCTGGTCACGACACTACCAGAAGGAGGCGGAAGCTTTGGAAAGAGTGCAAAGATGGTTCACCAGGATGTTGTCTGGTCTCGAGGGTGTTGGCTATGAAGAGAGGTTGAATAAACTGGGATTGTTTTCACTGGAAAGACAGAGGTTGAGGGGAGACCTGATAGAGGTCTACAAAATTATGACAGGCATAGACAGGGTGGATAGTCAGAGGCTTTTTCCCCAGGGTGGAAGTGTCAATTACAAGGGGGCACAAGTTCAAGGTGAGAGGGAGAAAGTTTAAGGGAGATGTGCGGGGGAAGTTTTTCACGCAGAGAATGGTGGGTGCCTGGAACGCGCTGCCAGAGGAGGTGGTGGTAGCAGGCGCATTAGCAACATTTAAGAGCATCTGGTTGGCTACATAAATAGGGAGGGAATAGAGAGATATGCCCTGAGTAAGGGCAGTGGTTTTTTTCTTTAGTTTAATTAGGGCATCATGATTGGCACAGGCTTGGAGGGCCGAAGGGCCTGTTCCTGTGCTGTACTTTTCTTTGCTCTTTGTAAATTGCCCCTTAGTATCCCAAGATGTGTAGGATCAATGGATCAACCATGGGAAATGTGTGGGGTTAACGGGGATAGGGCGGGGGAGAGGGCCTGAGTAAGATCAGGGTGTTGGTTCAGAGTCAATGGGCCGAATGGCTTCTCCGACACTGTAGGGATTCTATGATTCAATGAAAAGTCATATTTCCAGGTTTACTGATGACACAAAAGGGTGGGAATGTGAGTGGTAAGGAGGATGTTATGATGGCAGATGTAGCATAACATGGATAAATGTGAAGTTATCCACTTACGATGGAGAAACAGGGATGGCAGAGTATTATTTAAATGGCGCTAGATTGGGAAATATTGACATCCTAGTACACCAGTCACTGAAAACAAACATGTAGGTACGTCAAGCAGTTAGGGAGGCAAATGGTATGCTGGCCTTCATTGCAAGAGGACTTGAGTACAGGAGCAAGGATGTCTTCCTGCAACTGTACAGAGCCTTGGTGAGACCACATCTGGAGTATTGTGTGCCGTTTTGGTCTCCTTCTCTAAGAGAGGATATACTTGCATAGAGAGAGTGCAGCGAAGGTTCACCAGACTGATTCTGGGGATGGCAGGAGGAGAAATTGGGTCAACTGGGGCCTGTATCCACAGGACTCTAGAGGAATGAGAGGGGATCACATTGAAACATATAAAATTCAGACAGGGCTGGACAGACTGGATGCGGGGGTGTTGTTTCCACTGGCTGGAGGGTCTAGAACAAAGGGTCACAGTCTCACGATGCAGGGTAGAACATTTAGAGAAATGTCTTCATTCAGAGGTAGGTGAACCTGTGAAATTCTTCATCACAGAGAGGCCAAATCACTGAATATATATATATATATATAAGAAGGAAATAGATAGGTTTCTAGATTCTAAGGATGTGAAGGGGTTTGGGGAAAGCGCTGAAGCATGGCATTGAGGTAGAGGATCAGCCATGATCTCATTGAGTGGTGCAGCAGGCTCGAAGGGCTGAATGGCCTACCCCGGCTCCTATTTCTATGGCCGGAGTTGGGTCATTCATAGGGTGGAATTTTACCGGCATTCCCACCCCGATCCGGGGGCCGGCGAGGCTCGGAGAACGGCACTCTCCATTGGCCTCAGGCGGGATTGTACGAACCTCGGGTGGACGTGCCGGTAAGATTCCGCCCTGTGTTTCTATCCCTGATACTTGTTATCGTCCTTCCTCCCCTGAGACCTATTGAAGTGCTAACTTACCGATCAGGTACCAGTTTTGACAAGAACAGAAGAACTTGCATTGATAACTTTCATGAACTCAGGAGAAAGCGATGAATGGTTTTGTCTGAAGTGTAGCCACCATCGTAATGTAGGAAGCGCAGCGGCCAATCTGTACACAGCCTGATCCCACAAACAACAATGTGGTAATGAAAGAAAGATTTGCATTTATATTGTGTTTTTCATGATCACTGGACATCTCAGAGCCTGTCAAGTACTTTTTGAAACATAGACAATGTTGTACTAGAGGAAACATCGGCTAATGTGTGCTGAGCAAACTCCCACAAACAACAATGTTTTTTATCTGATGTCGATTAAGAAATTTGTCAGGATACGAGGGATAACTCTCCTAGAACCATAGAATCCCTACACTGCAGAAGAGGCCATTCAGCCCATCAAGTCAATACTGACTCTTTGACAGAGTATCTTACCCAGGTCCTCTCCCCTGCCCTATTCCCATTAACCCAACACTTTTAGCATGGTTAATCCATCTAATCTACCCATCTTGGGAAACTAAAGGGCAATTTTAGCATGGCCAATCCACCTAACCTACACATCTTTGGACTGTGGGAGGAAACCAGAGCACCCAAAGGAACCAGGGCAGCACGGTGGCACAGTGGTTAGCACTGCTACCTCACAGCGCCAGGGACCCATGTTCGATTCCCACTGGCTGTGTGGAGTTTGTACATTCTCCCTTTGTCTGCGCAGGTTTCCTCCGGGTGCTCCGGTTTCTTCCCACAGTCTAAAGACATGCTGGTTAGGGTGCATTGGCCATGCTAAATTTTCCCTCGGTGTACCCGAACAGGCGGCGGAGTGTGGCGACTAGGGGATTTTCACAGTAACTTCATTGCAGTGTTAATGTAAGCCTACTTGTGATACTAATAAATAAACTTTAAACGCAGACACGGGAGATTGTGCAAATCCACAGAGACAGTCACTCAAGGCCAGAATTTAATTCCTGGGAGCTCCGGAGCTTGCCCGGAAGCCTGGTGGCCACTGCCAACAGCTTGTTGCGTGACGCACAGCGGGCAGGGGCAAGTGATGGCGAAAGGGCTGCGGGATGCTCCTCTCACTCACAGCTGCATAAAAAAATGACAAGGTTGTCAACTGACCTTTAAACTTAGCCAGTGTCCTCTGTTAAGTCGGAAAGCATTTCAGACACATTCTTCCGGGATTAAGTTGTTCATTCAAAACCACACCGATTCTCAGAATAGCAGTGATCCAGCAGCGAGGGTTACAGGAGAGGAGCTTTTGTATTCCATATTGTATTTCTGAAGCCCTGCCGACCATATGCACGAGGATTATCTCAGCCATTCCCAGCCAAATGTAGCATTGTGTTCCCTATGGATGGGGAACCTGATAGGAGCTGAAAAATGCTCAGCTGTCAATAGGCTGGTTGAGAAAAGACTCTGTTCTCCTTTAATGGAACTGCTCCTGAACTGTTGGGTTCATGGAGAGTCGGCCAAGACCTGGGAGGGTTGAAAATAAACCAAATAACTAAAATGCAATCTGACTTTTAGATTAAATCTCAGCTCATTGTCCAGTAATGTAACCTTTCAGAAGCATCCAAAGTTACAGAAGCAAAGTCATTGGCAAGCGGTGCCATCGTGTTTGGTTCATGCCAGGGGACACAGAAAGAGGCACCTTGAAAATGGGCGCAGTTGTCAGATTGACCTTGACCCGGTCCATCCCGTTGTCCTCACTCCTGCTCTCAAAGAGCAAAGAAAATTACAGCACAGGAACAGGCCCTTCGGCCCTCCAAGCCTGCACCGACCAGGCTGCCCGACTGAATTAAAACTCCCTATCCTTCCGGGGACCATATCCCTCCAATCCCATCCTATTCATGTATTTGTCAAGATGCCCCTTAAAAGTCACTATCGTATCTGTTTCCACTACCTCCCCCGGCAGTGAGTTCCAGGCACCCACCACCCTCTGTGTAAAAAAACTTGCCTCGTACATCTCCTTTAAACCTTGCCCCTCACACCTTAACCCTGTGCCCCCTAGTAATTGACTCTTCCACCCTGGGAAAAAGCTTCTGACTATCCACTCTGTCCATGCCTCTCATAATCTTGTAGACTTCTATCAGGAAAATGTAGCTTATTTCTCTTTCGCCAAAGCAGTTTAGACCTTTCCCTTCCAGAACATTTATGGATTTCACTTGTCCTCATCTTCCTCCTCACCAGCCTCCACATTCAATGGGTAATCCTCTTCCATTGATGCCTTCTTTAGTGAACGACAATGGCACTGCGATACTGATTTATGTGGCGGCACGGTGGCACAATGGTTCGCACTGCTGCCTCACAGCACCAGGGACTAGGGTTCGATTTCCGGCTCGGGTCACTGTCTGTGTTGAGTTTGTACGTTCTCCCCGTGTCTGCATGGGTTTCCTCCGGGTGCTCCGGTTTCCTCCCACAGTCTGAAAAACGTGCTGGTTAGGGTGCATTGACCGTGCTAAATTCTCCCTCCGTGTACCCGAACAGGCGCCAGAGTGTGGCGACTAGGGGGATTGTCACAGTAACTACATTGCATTGTTAATGTAAGCCTTACTTGTGACACTAATAAATAAACTTTAAATTTTATTTAAGTGACCCATTTGACAATGCGCTGTACATTGGCAGTCAAATCTTGATTTGATTTGATTTATTATTGTCAATATGTATTGATTTAATATAAAAGGGTACATGGCGGTACAGTGATTGGCACTGCTGCCTCACAGCGCCAGGGACCCGGGTTCGATTCCTGGCTCGGGTTACTGTCTCTGTAGAGTTTGCATGTTCTCCCCGTGTCTACATAGGTTTCCTCCGGGTGCTCCAGTTTCCTCCCACAGTCCAAAGACGTGTGGGTTAAGTGGATTGGCCATGCTAAGTTGCCCCTGTCAGGGGTACTAGCAAGGGTAAATACGTGGGGTTATTGGGTGGGCCCTGGGTGGGATTGTGGTGAGTGTAGACTTGATGGGCCGAATAGCCTCCTTCTGCATTGTAGGGATTCTGTTACTATACTGTGAAAAGTATTGTTTCTTGCATGCTATATAGACATCGCATACCTTTCATAGAGAAGGAAATGAGAGAGTGCAGAATGTAGTGTTACAGTCATAGCTAGGGTGTAGAGAAAGATCAACTTAATGCAAGGTAGGTCCATTCAAAAGTCTGACAGCAGCAGCAGGGAAGAAGCTGTTCTTGAGTCAATTGGTATGTGACCTCAGACTTTTGTATCTTTTTCCCGATGGAAGAAGGTGGAAGAGAGAATGTCTGGGGAGCGTGGGGTCCTTAATTACGCTGGCTGCTTTTCTGAGGCAGTGGGAAGTGTAGACAGTCAATGAATGGGAGGCTGGTTTGCGTGATGGACTGGGCTACATTCATAACCCTTTGTAGTTTTGTGCAAAGTTAGGCAGAGCAAGAGCGATACCAGGCTGTGATACAATCAGAAAGAATGCGTTCAAGGAGACGGACTGTTAGGTATCCAGGTATCAATGCAAGTGTACATTGGCATTTTGTAAATTGTTTTCTGGTCAGTCTGTTAGTTCAAGGTCCATCCCAAATTGGTACCCCACTCAGTGACACACCGTACATGGATGCCTTCTCAATGGCAGACTAACCATGGGAATTAAAGGTCATCAGGGGTAGATGGGAATGTCAAGCTTGAAGCACAAGGGGTATCGATGGCCCAGTGGTATTATCGCTAGACTATTAATCCAGAAACTCAGCTAATGTTCTGGGGACCTGGGTTCAAATCCCACCACGGCAGCTGGTGGAATTTGAATTCAGCAAAAAATGTCTGGAATTAAGAATCTACTGATGACCATGAAACTATTGTCGATTGTCGGAAAAACCCATCTGGTTCACTAATGTCCCTTTAGGGAAGGAAATCTGCCATCCTTACCCGGTCTGGCCTACATGTGACTCCACAGCCACAGCAATGAAATGGGCCAAGTAAGACATTCAGTTCAAAGGCAACTAGGGATGGGCAATAAATGCTGGCCCAGCCAGTGATGCCCATGTCCCACGAATGAATAAAAAAACAAACAGATCGATCACAATCTTATCAAATGGTGGAGCAGGTTCAAGGGGTTGAATGGCCTACTTCTGCTCCTATTTTACAAGTTAGTTTGCTACCTAACCAGTGATCAGGTGTGTTTAAAGTTTAAGTTTATCTATTTATTAGTGTCACAAGTAGGATTACATGAACGCTGCAATGAAATTACTGTGAAAATCCCCGAGTCGCCACACTCCGGCGCCTGTTCGGGTTACACTGAGGGAGAATTTAGCACGGCCAATGCATCCTAACCAGCACGTCTTTCGGACTGTGGGAGGAAACTGGAGCACCCGGAGGAAACCCACGCAGATACGGGGAGAACGTGCAGACTCCGTTCAGACAGTGACCCAAGCCAGGAATCGAACTCGGGTCCCTGCGATAGGCAGTGCTAACCACTGTGCCACCGTGCCGCCCATAGATGTTTAGAATATTCGTGTCATTGGTGAATGCTCATTGGCCATTAGGTATTGACAACTGGTGAATGATGCACCGTGCATTGGGCTACGTTCTGATCCTGCAGTTTTGTCTAATTCCTGCATGGGCATCTCTGCCGACGTGCAAGTTTGAAGTTCTGAAGAGCTGAAAAGGCGATGAATTCTTGAGCAATGCATTAATACTTGTTCTTTGACTCCAGGTAGATCGCAGGATTCAATATGTCTGACACTGAAGATGTTGGTGAATATGAGTACGTTTTTTTGGAATGTTTATATTTGCGGTCCCCATCCCCCTTTCCCCATCACCCTTTCCCCATCACCCTTTCCCCATCACCCTTTCCCCATCACCCTTTCCCCATCCCCCTTTCCCCATCCCCCTTTCCCCATCCCCCTTTCCCCATCCCCCTTTCCCCATCCCCCTTTCCCCATCCCCCTTTCCCCATCCCCCTTTCCCCATCCCCCTTTCCCCATCACCCTTTCCCCATCACCCTTTCCCCATCACTTCCCCCCCCCCCCTTTTAATCTGTAAGTGGGATGCCTTCAGCCGAACTGAGAAATGAGTAATAATTAAATCATCACCGATGGAGCCTGACTTCATTGAACCGATAGTGTCACTCTTCAGGTCTCTTGGGATATTGAGTACACAAAGCCCGATGGGGCTTAAGGTTACCAACTTTGGTTGAATGTGCTAAGACCCAGGCCAGAAACCCCAAGGTGTTTTGTGGAGTTAGCCTAGACCTTAAGTTTTACATTCGATTTTGGCATTAGGGTGAGCAGAAGGTGTTTCACTCCAGGTATGATTCAAGTGACCCACTAGGGAGCTTTTATCAAAACAAACTTTATTTAAGAACACAGTTAAAATATAACACAAAGAATTAGCATAACTTTTGTTGACTCTGTCCAGACTTCCCGCTGCCTCGGCAAATCAGCCGGCATAATTAAGGACCCCATGCATCCTGGACATTCTCTCTTCCAACTTCTTCCTTCGGGAAAAAGATACAAAAGTCTGAGGTCACGTACCAACCGACTCAAGAACAGCTTCTTCCCTGCTGCTGTCAGACTTTTGAATGGACTTACCTTGCATTAAGTTGATCTTTCTCTACACCCTAGCTATGACTGTAACACTACATTCTGCACTCTCTCGTTTCCTTCTCTATGAATGGTATGTTTTTTCTGTATAGCGCGCAAGAAACAATAATTTTCACTGTATGTTAATATATGTGACGATAATAAATCAAATCAAATCAAATTGGATGACTTAAACATGACCCGGTATAACACCTAACAGCTAGCTATCTCTGTTGTTCCAAGTTAAACATCATCCCGCAGTCATATATCCTTCTTCAGGCTTGGCACAGAAACAAGTGTGCTCGTGATGCTGCATTTTCAGTTTTGTAACACCCATGGACAGGAATCCAGGCCAGCTGTTTGCAGAGGACGATATACCCTCAAAACAGCTAAACTCCAGAGAGGTAAACTTAACCTCTTGTGACTTCCAATCTTCAGATTCCAGGGAGGGGGAAAAAAACTGCTGATTCTCTCACAGCTTCTGAAAAACAAACTAAAACTGAAATGCTCTGTGAAAAATAGCTGTCCCCAGCCACATGACCTGACCTATCAATCAACCCCAATCAAGCTCTACTCACCAATCCCAAGGGACCATTAAAGCACAGAACACTGCATTAGTTCAGATTAAAATTGACATAATGTCAATTATACTGCTTCAGTAACAATGCAAGACACTGGCTACAGACAACACGGTGCCGACAAAATCTCATGCAGAGAAACATGATTAAAATACATTACTTAAAGGCACAGTATCGTCACAAATATAGTCCTGGAGGTCACATCTCATGACCTCAAGCCTCGAGTTCCCCACCCGGCCTGCTCCAGCATTGGCCACCCAGCATGTCCACACCATTACTCATTGGATGATTCTTGACTGTTAAACACGTCTTATTTTTTTCTTGCAATTTCCAATACTTCTAGAACTAATAAATTGACATGTTTAAGAACAATGAACAAGACACTTTTTTTAAATGGTGATATTAGTCCTGGGTGTTGCTCTCTGCAGTTCCCAGTCAATTGATCTTCAAATCTCAGACACTCCAAGCCAAGCTTGGGGATGTTGGCAACGCTACTGGGTTGTGATTGCCAGGGTCTCATTTCCTGAAAAAGTTATACTTCCAGAGATATATGAATGAAGTAAGAGTGTGGATTATCGCACGGCATGGTGGCACAGTGATTAGCACTGCTGCCTCATTAGCACTTGGGTCCCGGGTTCAATTCGTCCTCAGGTCACTGTCTGTGTGGAGTTTCCCCTTGTCTGGGTGGGTTTCCTCCAGGTGCTCCGGTTTCCTCCCACAATCCAAAGATGTGCGGGTTAGGTTGACTGACCATGCTCAATTGCCCCTTAGTGTCCAAAGATGTGCAAATTAGGTGGATTGGCCATGATAAATTGTCCTTTAGTGTCCAGAGATGTTCAGGTTAGGGGGATTGGCCATGCTAAATTGTCCTTTAGTGTCCAAACATGTTCAGGTTAGGGGGATTGGCCATGCTAAATTGCCCCTTGGTGTCTAAAGATGTGCAGGTTAGGTGGATTGGCCGTGCTAAATTGCTCCTTAGTGTCCAAAGATGTGTGTGTTAGGTGAATTGGTCATGCTAAATTGTCCTTCAATCATAGAATCATAGAAACCCTACAGTGCAGAAGGAGGCCATTCGGCCCATCGAGTCTGCACCGACCACAATCCCACCCAGGCCCTACCCCCACATATTTTACCCGCTAATCCCTCTAACCTACACATCCCAGGACTCTAAGGGGCAATTTTTTAACCTGGCCAATCAACCTAACCCGCACATCTTTGGACTGTGGGAGGAAACCGGAGCACCCGGAGGAAACCCACGCAGACACGAGGAGAATGTGCAAACTCCACACAGACAGTGACCCGAGCCGGGAATCGAACCCGGGACCCTGGAGCTGTGAAGCAGTAGTGCTAACCACTGTGCTACCGTGTCCAAAGATGTTCATGTTAGGTGGATTGGCCATGCTAAATTGCCCCTTAGTGTCAGGGGATTAGCAGGGTAAATATTTGGGGTTATGGGGATGGGACCTGGGTGGGACTGTTGTCGGTGCAGACTCGATGGGCCAAATGGCCTCCTTCTCCACTGTAGGGATTCTATGATTCTATTATTAAATATAGGCTGAAAAATACATATATGTCATAGAATGTCAATGATTTTGACATGAATGCCACAATACAAACATTGCTATGTG
This sequence comes from Mustelus asterias, assembly GCF_964213995.1. NCBI lineage: Eukaryota > Metazoa > Chordata > Chondrichthyes > Carcharhiniformes > Triakidae > Mustelus > Mustelus asterias. The sequence continues at coordinate 3,379,750 of NC_135821.1, read as the reverse complement.
TTATTGATATATTTCTCCCCGCATTTGTGAACACTGATTTAGTCCATGTTGTTATTATTGTCCCCAATTCCAAGTGCCTTAGTCAAATCGTCGCCTAGAATCATAAAATGGTTACAGCACAGAAAGAGGCCCTTCGGCCCATTGTGTCTGCACCACCCATCAAGCACCTATCAATTCAGAGAATGATTGGTCAGGATTTTCTGGCCACGCTCACCCTCAAAGCCAGAAAATCCCGTCTGAGGTCAACGGACCTTTGTGTGGTCCGTGTCCCAACTGTTCTCATTCCCATGGTGGGCATATAAGAGTGTCCGTTAAGTGATCAGAATGCGTGAATGGCAGAATAGAGGTGTAGGATCTTAAAGGACTGCTTGAGGAATGTGGCAGTTGCACTGAAGGGGATGGGGGGGCCGGTGGGGGGAAGGATGTGGAAAGGAGAGCAGGAATGGAGAAGTGGAAAAATAGAAGTGAGAAAGAAGGATGATAAAATGGATGAATGAAATGAAATAAAATTTGGCACGGTGGCACAGCGGTCAGCACTGCTACCTCACAGCACCAGGGACCCGGGTTTGATTCCCGGCTTGGGTCACTGTCTGTGCGGAGTTTGCACGTTCTCCCCGTGTCTGCGTGGGTTTCCTCCGGGTTCCTCCCACAGTCCAAAGATGTGTGGGTTTGGTGGATTGGCCATGCTAAATTGTCCCTTAGTGTCAGGGGGACTAGCCAGGGTAAATGCATGGGGTTACGGGGATAGGGCCTGGGTGGGATTGTGGTCGGTGCAGACTCGATGGGCCGAATGGCCTCCTTCTGCTCTAAGAAAAAATGAATAAATGGAAATGGGGCGAAGGAAAGTAGCATTGTTGCTTGTATTTCTGCTACAGTTTATGCTCTGTACCTTGAGAAATATCTCTGTTTAAATTATGTTACGTTTTCCTGATTGAATTGTCAAAATAATAATCTCTTTGCTTCCGTCCTCACAGGGGGCAGCAGGAAGGTAATCTCTCATTTTATATTCTTTTATTCTTAGAAGTGATAAAGTGCGTAGTTTCCATTTATTTGCAATATTGGTTTGCGGCTGAAAGATATCTTAGTGAGATGCATTAATTTCAATGTCTAACTATCACAAGTAACCCTTCAACATTCTTTACTCAGTCGATCATCCTAAATCACGCTGAACAATCAGTGAACTCATTCTAATTTTGATTATAGAGTTCTACAATTGGCATTCACCATAGAACAGAGAACATAGAAAAGTGCAGCACAGGAACAGGCCCTTCGGCCCTCAACACCGGTGCCGATCATGATGCCCTAACTAATCTAAAAAAAATCTCTGCCCTTACTTGGACCGTATCCCTCTATTCCTTCCCTATTCATGGACCCATCCAGATGCCTCTTAAACGTTGCTAATGTGCCTGCTTCCACCACCTCCTCTGGCAGCGCGTTCCAGGCACCCACCACTCTCTGCGTGAAAAACTTCCCCCGTACATCTCCCTTCAACTTTCCCCCCTCTCACCTTGAACCCATGCCCCCTTGTAATTGACACTTCCACCCTGGGAAAAAGCCTCTGACTATCTGATGCGCTATCAATTAGGCAAAAGACTACTTGTGTGCCAATACAACTGTAGGCTTTTATTCATAACAGAATCAGGAGCACATCCCAACAGGTAACCGACCCGAACTGAACAAGGGGGAGGAGACAGCCACCTTTATACTAGGTGACAAGGGGAGGAGCCGAGCCGGCAGGGGATGTGTCCAGGCATAACAAACACACAACGGTGGTCCAGGCAGGACAAAGGCACAACTGAAGTCCACCACACTATCCACCTCTCATAACTTTGCCAGGTCTCCCCTCAGCCTCAGTCTTTTCAATTCCAGATTATTATTTTTTAATAAATTGAAATTTTACCAGTTGCCGTAGTGGGATTTGAACCCATGTCCTCAGAGGGTTTTGGATTAATAATCCAATGACATTACCACTACTCCATTGCCTTACCCAGTCAATGTACCAAAGTACATTGATACTAACAGTGGCTCGCAAGACAAGTCAATATTTAGCACAAGCGTCTCCAACAGAAAGTCTCTACCTGTCCACCATTGTTCATCCGTTTGCAAGATACAAGTTGTCAGTAAACCAAGCTAGGATCAGATAGAGAAGCCAGTAAACAACAGATCAACCAGCAAGACTAGAATCTGGAAAAAGTGCCAACAAGATAATCCAGGAGCCTACAGGACAGGGGAAGACTCAGAGTCAGACCAGTCTCCTGGTAAAGAAATCAAAAATGATGTACTTGCCCTACCCCAGAAAGGCAATACTGTGTAGCATCAGACAACTGAAACAAAAGCAGCCAGCATAATTAAGGACCCCACGCATCCCAGACATTCTCTCTTCCATTTTCTTCCGTCGGGAAAAAGATACAAAAGTCTGAGATCACGTACCAACCAACTCAAGATGGCTTCTTCCCTGCTGCCGCCAGACTTTTGAATGGATCTACCTTATGTTAAGCTGATCTTTCTCTACACCCAAGCTATGACTGTAACACTACATTCTGCACCCTCTTCTTTCTTTCTCCCTATGTATTCTATGAACGGTATGCTTTGTCTATATAGTGTGCAAGAAACAAGATTTTCATTGCATCCCAATACATGTGACAATAATAAATCAAATCAAATCAAAAAGAAGCTACTTTAAAGTGAGGACAGAAAAATGTTGGGTTAAATTATAAATTCTAAGAATCAGTTTTTGCACTTGAACAACGGCTAAAACTCCTGTCTTTACACAGTTCCCAAAAGAAAAGATGGTCATTAGAGTACAAAAGGGAGCCATTAGGCCCATCAGATCCATGATGTCTCTCTGGCGAGCAATCCAGTCGATCCCATTGTCTTGCTCGATCCCCGTAGTCCTGAAAGCTTATATCTCTCGGGTGCCCATCAGTCACACTTGTTGGCCGGAATTCTCTGGCTGTTCATGGGATTCTCCAGTCCCGCCAGCTGCGCACCCCCACCCGTGGGTTTCCTCCCAGCGTGGGGGGGGTGACATCAATGGGAATTCCCATTGCCAGCGGCGGGACCAGAGAATCCCGCCGCGAGCAGACAACGCCTCCGGCCGGCAGGAAACACGCAGCTGGGAGGCCGTGAATCTTGCCCGTTATCCTTTGCGTCTCGTGATTGATACGTCAAATCGAAGTTGAAGCAAAGGTTGGATGTAAACATTGGCTCGTTCGCGGGCCTCCTTGGCACAGCAAGGCTACCTTGTGCTGCGGTCTCTTTATAACAAACCCCCTGTTTTCTCTCACAGAGGAAGAACCTGAAGAAGGTATGAAGCTCTGTGGTTGCTTTATTCTCAGCCTGTGTCCATGCCAACAACCAGTGCAGGTGATAGAAAACCTTTATGCTTCCGATGCCAACCATCAAACTAGCTTTTTAATGTTGCATGCAGTCAAGTTGACCTGCAATGTGTTTATGCTTGGTTCTGTGACCTAATATTTGTCTGGTGTAATTTCCCATCAAGTCTTAGTGTTGGATGAATTACTTATTTTATTATTATAGATTTAAGCTGTTGACTAACCCAGTTCTGTGCCATCAACAGATCCAGGCAGCGGGCGACCGAGGGGGTCATCTGACCCGACTGTCTGCCCCTCTACCGTGGCCACATTCGTGGCCGGGTGTCCCTGGAGAGGGAGCATTTGGTGTCCGAGGGCACTGTCAATGCCTTCCGTGCCCGTTGGGCACCGCAGGGGCTGGGGGACATTATCAACCCCTTTAATCACATTTTTTAATTTGCAGTTTTAAGTTTCCTTTCCTCTTTGTTTTTTTTTGTTTCGGACGGCTCCCCTCCTTTTGGAAGCTGCCCCTTTTTGGTTTATCCCTCAGTTAATTTGATTTAGTCTGATTGGTTTGCCAAAAAGATTGACTAACCCAGTCCTTTATGCACAGGCATCCGAGAACACATTTTATTTGTCATTAATGTCCTCTTTGAAACACTGCAATTACCTGTTTACTGCAGACACACATGTAGAATCATAGAATCCTACAGTGCAGAAGGAGGCCATTCAGCCCATTGATTCGACACCGACTATCTGATAGAGCATTTTACCCAGGCCCTAATCCCATAGCCCACATATTTATCCTGTTAATCACCCTAACCTACCTAACCTACATATCTTTGGACACTAAGGGGCAATTTAGCATGGCCAATCCACCGAACCTGCATATCTTTGGATATTAAGGGGCAATTGAGTGTGGCCAATCCAGCTAACCTGCATATCTTCAGACACAAAGGGGCAATTTAGCATGGCAAATCCACCAAACCTGCACATCTTTGGAGCACGCGGAGGAAACCTACACAGATACGGGGAAAACGTGCAAAATCTACACATTCACCCAAGGCAGGAATTGAACCCAGATCCTTGGCACTGCAAAGCAGCAGTACTAACTACACTACCAACGTTGGCACATTTTAATGTTTCCTTGGAAAGCCATGTTGCACAATTTAGATATACATAGATGGACATGCAAAGACGTGCAAAGATCACATTGAACACACAACATAAATACAAGCCAGAATTCGCTGTGTAGTAAATTCACAGTTTGATTGATAGCTCAAAGAGATTATTAACGGATTAGCTGTTTTTGATACGGGGTTATGAATACACGTCTGTTTGTTTTGATAAGGGGTTACGGAATTTTGATAGTTTTGAATGGACTTGCATGAATACAGTGGAAGTTTGAATAGATACTTAGGTCTTTAATTTATTTCATCTCAACGTGACTCCTGAGGTCTGCACATGGTAGATATTGGGTGAGTTGGCATGGAGGGTCTAAGGGTGGTAACTGTGTTATCTGTGACTCAATGTTTATTTGTGTGATGCTTTGTTTAACTAGCTCCCTAACCATGTGCCCATGATTGAATGTTTACCAATGTCTCTGTTGACAAATCAGGGAAACATAACCATTGAAAATACATCTTTGCACCCTTCACCTTGGTGCTCCTGATGCAGCCTCCATGTAGATTTTTACACTGAATAAAAATCAAATGAAGCGTATATTCTCCCTCTAACTGTCTCTCTTTTCTCTGCACGCCTTACCACAACAAGGGGAACAACAATATGACCAGGAAGGTGAGCATTTCATCAATTGTCACTTATGTATCAAGAGTAAAATCCTCGGCAAGAACAGCAAAATATAGTGCACTCATAACGGACTTTCAAATGAGTGTGTTCATATGTGGTATAGTGGCACAGTGGTTAGCACTGCTGCCTCACAGCGCCAGGGACCCAGGTTCAATTCCAGCCTCAAGTGACTGTCGGTGTGGAGTTTCCACGCTCTCCTCGTGTCTGCGTGGGTTTCCTCCGGGTGCTCCGGTTTCCTCCCACATTCCAAAGATGTGCAGTTTAGGTGGACTGGGCCATGATTTATTGCCCCTTAGTGTCCAAAGATGCGTGGGTTAGGTGGATTGGCCATGCTAAATTGCCCCTAAATGTCAGGGGGACTAACTAGACTAAATGCATGGAGTTATGGGGATAGGGCCTGGGTGGGATTGTGGTCGGTGGAGACTTGATGGGCCGAATGGCCTTCTTCTGCACTGTAGGATTCTATGACTCTGTGATTCTAACCCACATATCTTTGGACACTAAGGGACAATTTAGCATGGCCAACCACCTAACCTACGCATCTTTGGACACTAAGGGACAATTTAGTATGGTCAATCCACCTGAGCATCTGGAGGAAACCCACACAGACATAGGGAAAATGTGCAAAGTCTACACAGACAGTCACCCAAGGCCGGAATTGAACCCGGATCCCTGGCGTTGCAAGGCAGCAGCGCTAACCACTGTGCCAACATTGGTACATTTTTATGTTTCCTTGGAAAACCATGTTGCACTCTCTATGATATACATAGATGGACATGCAAAGGCATGCAAAGGTCACATTGAACACACAACATATATACAGTCCAACTAATCTATGCTCTGGATTATGCTTCACATTTGCCTCCCCCCCTCTAATTAATGCCATCAAAACATATCCTTCTATTCTTTTCACCCTCATGTGCTTCCACAGAACTGCATCTGCACTATTCATAGATTCATTAACTAAGGGTTAATAGGCTGGGAGTTTTGCAGAGTCACGAAGACTCCACAGACTATTAAAAATGGCAGACAAGAGCCAGTTTCAGAAGTCCCACCCCATCAGTTTTTTTATTCATTCATGGGACATGGGCGTTGCTGGCTGGCCAGCCCTAATTGCCTTCAGAGGGCAGTTGAGAGTCAACCACATTCTATGGCTCTGGAATCCCATGCAGGCCAGACCGGGTAACGACGGCAGATTTCCTTCTCCAGATGGGTTCACAATCCCCAACAGCCCGGCTTTTTGCCAGAATAGAAAAGGATGGCAGGGTGCTTGACTCATGCATGAGGGAAACCCAAACTGGGCTGGACAATTTGAACACAGTGTTGAGTTCAAACAGAGGGTCTAAGAGTGGTAACTGTGTTATCTGTTCCTCAGGGTCCTATTTTACCATTTTGATTCTAAGTGCTGGGCGGACTTGAAACTGGGAGTGTTTCAGATCCGACTTTTAGACCCGTCCTCAGGCGCCCCCACATGCACTCTGCCTGAAAAAATATCAGCGAGTCCGAATTGCGCTGCACAAGCCTGTAGGTGCAGTTTAACGCTCCCGAAATCCTGAAGCTCCGGTTGGTGTCTCCAACTGTGCATGCACAGAAAAAAATGACAGACTAACCGGGCCAGATATTAACTCCCCCTGGCCCCCACAGACATTGCCCCAGCCTTAAAATCATTACTAACCCCTTTATCCCCCCACTCCCCCTGCCACTTAGACCAATCGCGAGCCCCTCCCCCTTCCCCTTCACTGATGACAGGCAGAGTGGCAGCGATTTGCCCCCCCCCCCCCCCCCGTTTTGGGCGCGGTTCCCAATCGCGGCCATTTGCAGGCGTTGGGAAAGGGAGAACCGGCGCGGAGGCTGGCGCGGATTGCGCTACTCGCCTCATGCCTGACTTTAACTGGAGAATGGGCGCATCACGATGGTAAAATTGGACCCTTAATGTTTATTTGTGTGATGCTTTGTTTAACTAGCTCCCTAACCATGTGCCCATGATTGAATGTTTACCAATGTCTCTGTTGACAAATCAGGGAAACATAACCATTGAAAATACATCTTTGCACCCTTCACCTTGGTGCTCCTGATGCAGCCTCCATGTAGATTTTTACACTGAATAAAAATCAAATGAAGCGTATATTCTCCCTCTAACTGTCTCTCTTTTCTCTGCACGCCTTACCACAACAAGGGGAACAACAATATGACCAGGAAGGTGAGCATTTCATCAATTGTCACTTATGTATCAAGAGTAAAATCCTCGGCAAGAACAGCAAAATATAGTGCACTCATAACGGACTTTCAAATGAGTGTGTTCATATGTGGTATAGTGGCACAGTGGTTAGCACTGCTGCCTCACAGCGCCAGGGACCCGGGTCCAATTCCAGCATCGGGTCACTGTCTGTGTGGAGTTTACAAGTTCTCCCCATGTCTGCATGTGTTTCCGGGTGCTCCAGTTTCCTCCCACACTCCAAAGATGTGTGGGTTAGGTAATTTGGCCATGCTAAATTTCCCCTTAATGTCCCAAGATATGCAGGTTAGGTGGATTGGCTATGCTAAATTACTCTTTAGTGTCCAAAGGTGTGTCGGTTAGGGGATTAGTTGTATAAATGTGTGAGGTTACGGAGATAATGAGGGGAGAGGACCTGGGTAAGATATTCGGTCAGAGAGTTGGTGCAGACTTGATGGGCTGAATGGGCTCCTTCTGCACTCTGCTGAGATTCAATGATTCACATTCTCTTATTTCTGGCTGCTATTCAGTGACTCCTGCACAATTAAATGATGTGTGCATGCGTTTGTGTGCATTTACACACTCACACACATGTATTCATAAATATATATGTTTATTTATTTATTAGTGTGACAAGTAGGCTTACATTAACACTGCACTGAAGTTACTGTGAAAATCCCTTAGTCGCCACACTCCGGTGCCTGTTCGGGTACACTGAAGGAGAATTTAGCATGGCCAATGCACTCAACCAGCACGTCTTTTGGACTGCGGGAGGAAACCGGAGCACCTGGAGGAAACCCGCGCAGACACGGGGAGAACGTGCAAACTCTGCACAGACAGTGACCTAAGCCGCAAATCGAACCCGGGTCCCTGGCGCTGTGAGGCAGCAGCGCTAACCACTGTGCCACCGTGCCGCCCATGTATGTGGGAGACTACCACAGAAATTAAGGGACATAATTTTCATACTTCCTTAGTTAAAAAGATATCTTTTATAACAGTTGTTCTAACTGTCTCGTGGTGTTCTTATATGTTTCATTCCCCAATTTCTACATATTGTTACTGCCTTTGGTGACACTCCCTTGTTGCAGAAGTCGAACAGCCTGAGGTGGAGGGTAAGAGGCAGTGGTACTTTCTCATTTGATTTAAGAGTGCGTTCGGTCTGGCTAACAGCAGACCACAGTTCTACAATTTTTAGCATGTGGATAACTTTTTAAAAATCGATCCATATTGATTGTGTAAAAATCGAAAGATGCAGTTCACAAATATTAAATGTTATTTCATCGCTTTACTGGAACCGCGTACAAACCCATTTAATGGGAATTAATCAGATTAAAATATCAACGGTTTTGACTTTCTTAAAGGCTACAAAAGCTCAAAGTTACCTTTCTAAAAATCATTTTTAGGCAGGCACCCTATTATTCTCCCATGTATTGGTTGTCATGTCGAATTTAATAGTTAACTTTGTTAGATACCAAGTAATAAACTTCAAGGTATATTAAAGTTAGCCCAGACCCCAACTTTTACTTTTGATTTTGCCATTAGGATGAGCAAAAGGTGTTTCACTCCAGGTATGATTCAAGTGACCCACTAGGAAGATTTGATCAAAACAAACTTTATTTAAGAACACAGTTAGAATGTCACAACAAGAATTAGCATAACGTTTACCGATCAAAATACTTAAGCATGACAAGTTATAATTCTTAACAGCTAGCTATCTCAATTGTTCCAATTAAGCAACATCCCCCCATAGACATAAGTGCCTTCTTCAGAACCAGTTAGCACCAGAAAACAATATGCTCGTGTGGATTGTAGATTTCCAGCCTTTTAACACCTTTAGGCAGAGATCCAGACAGCCACCTATCTTCTGACTCTCATACAGCAGAATCTCCGAGAAGGATATATCCTCAAACAGCAGGACTTCAGAGAAACAAACTTAGTTTTCTGGCAGATCCCAGTGTCCAGACTTCAGAGAGAGAAAGGGCTACCTCTCTCTGCAGCTTCCAAGCAGCAACTGAGCTTGCATTCTCTGTGTAAGTCTAGCTCCACCCAGTCACCTGAGGTTTTCTGTCAAACAACCCAATCAAGCCCTACTCTGCAAAATCCCAGGAGAACACTAAAAACAACAGAACAGCATTAGTCCAGATTTAAAAAAGCATACGAGCAATTATACTGCTGCAGTAACAATAGAGGATACCGGTTATAGACGCAATGGCACCACTTAGAACAGACAGTAAAAAGAAATCCTGCACAAAAAACATTTCTTAAAGGTACAGTCTCATCACAATTTTATCTTTAATTCCCTATGTTTGCTAATGATAGCCAATGGACCTATTAACAGTTATTTTTGTGCATCAATGTATTTTCTTTTATATAATTGAGAATTGCCAGGGAAAGGATCAAGCTTCTCGGTGCCTGCGAGAGCTGAGGCTCAGAAAAGTAAGACATTAGGAAGTAGCTGGAAGATGGTGGGTTCAAGTACGTAATCCAGGAGGGCAATCCCAGAACTGTGGGCGTGCCACACTGTTGGAGATGCTGTCTTTCAGATGGGACGATAAACATAGGCCCATCTGGCCGCTCATGTGATTGTAAAACATCTCAGGGCACTATCTCAAAGGACACAAAGCCAAAATGTGTCCCTCAACCAGCAGCACGAGAGAAATGGATTAACTCAGTTCAGAAGAGGAGTCATATTGGACTCGGGATGTTAACTCTGGGCTGGATTCTCCGACCTTGCTCACAGCCAGAATCCTCGCGGAGTGTGAGCGGTCGGAGAATTCCGGCTACTCTTCTCCTTCCCATGGATGCTGCCAGATCTGCCGAGATTTTTTTGCTGCACTGTGTTTTTATTTCTGATTTCCGGCATCTGCAGTATTTTGCTTTTGCTAAGCAGATTACCTACTCATTATTACATTACTGTTTACATAAGCTTGCTGTGTGCAAATTGGCTCCCTTATTCCCAATATTACAACAATGGCTACACTTCAAAGTAAGTACTTTAGTTGCCTGTAAAGTGCCTGAGGACATCCAAGGTGCTATTGTGAGGATACGATATCAGAAAGTCCAAGATATGGGGCGGCACAGTGGCACAGTGGTTAGCACTGTTGCCTCACAGCGCCAGGGACCTAGGTTTAATTCCCGCTCGGGTCACTGTCTGTGCGGAGTCTGCACGTTCTCCCTGTGTCTGCATGGATTTTCTCTGGTTTCCTCCCACACTCCGAAAGACGTGCTGGTTAGGTGGATTGGCCGTGATAAATTCTCCCACAGTGTACCCGAACAGGCACCGGAATGTGGCGACTAGGGGATTTTCACAGTTGTAAAGTTAATGTAAGCCTACTTGTGACACTAAATAAACTTTAACTTTACATTTTGAAGTTAGACTAGATCCCAACTATTTGCTATTTTGGCATTAATGTGAGAATATTATTGTATCACTCCAGGCACAATTCTACTGACCAACTGGGAAGCCTTTGTTGAAACAAACTTTATTTAGCAAGACAGTTTAACTATAACAAATTAATTAGCTTAACATTTAAGATTTGAACAACGCTTAAACATGATAAGATACAATTCTTAACTGCTAAGCTATCTCTATGAGTTCCAATTCAAGCAATATTCCTCTTGCAGACTTAAATCCCTCTTCACAGTCAGTTAGCGACTCACAGGCTGACGTGCTTGTACTTGTTAACAGTCCAAGAGTTTTTAAAAACCTCTGGAGAGATAGAGACAGAGAGACACATGTCTTCCGACATTCCACAACAGCAACCTCCAGAGAGAGAGATAGAAAGAAACCTCATGCTTCTTTCAGAGCTAGGTGGCACGGTGGCACAATGTTAGCACTGCTGCCTCACAGCGCCAATGACTTGGGTTCGATTCCCGGCTTGGGTCACCATCTGTGTGGAGTTTCCACATTCTCCCCGTGTCTGCGTGGGTTTCCTCCGGGTGTTCTAGTTTCCTCTCACAGTCTGAAAGACGTGCTGGTTAGAGTACATTGACCCAAACAGGTGCCGGAGTGTGGCGACTAGGGGAATTTCATAGTAACTTCATTGCAGTGTTAATGTAAGCCTTACTTGTGAGTAATAAATAAACTTTACTTTTAAAACTTCAGGCAGAAACTAACTGTTTTTTTAAAGAAACTGTGCATCTTCCCGACAAGCTTAGCTCCACCCACAATTCTGTCAAGCAACCTAATCAAAACCTTACCCTGAAACCCCAGGGGAAAAACCAAAATAAACAAAAATGCATTAACTCAGATTAAAGAAAACTCATCCCCAGCTAAAATCAATCATTATCCTGCTTTCTCAGCATTTGAGCTGCCTGTTACCCAGACAAACTGTCACCGTGTAAAACAGAGCTGAATTTTAAATATACCCCTTACAAGAAACATGATATAAATACATTCCTTAAAGACACCTTATCATCACACTGCAGAAATACAAGTCTTTTTCTTTCATGGGATATAGACACCATTTGCTAGGCCATTTCAGGGAACATTTAAGAGTCAACCTGGCAGATTTCCTTCCCTAAATGATATTAGTGAATATTGTGGTCTTTACAACAATCAGCATTGGTTTTATGGTTACCATCAGATTTTTATTAGATTCAGATTTCACCATCTACCAAGGTGGGATTTGAACTCTGGCCCCCAGAGCATTACCTTAGGTTTTTGGATTACTAGTCCAGTGATAATACCACCGCACCTCCACCTTCCCTAGGGTTAGAAGGACAGTTACGATTAAGATTAAGATTAGGTCAGGTTTGGGTTTTATATGCCTGAAGATTGTAGAAGACCTTCTGCGTGACTGTACTAATTGCATCCACTTTCTTCTCCCACTCTTCCAACTTTTCCTTATTTGCCACGACCTGCCCCAAACCTTTCCTGCAACTCTCTGTTTCCACTGTGTTCTGCTATGGGGTTTCACTGACAGCTCAACAAGGTAAGCGCAACAATCCTATACATGCCCATCTTCTATTGAACAAGTGGCCCATTGTAAGGGTGGATATTATAGAAATTCAGGATATCTCATGTGCTAGTGATGATTGAGCACATGTGAAAGAAATCAAACATATGAAGGGTGAACTAATTAAGGTGATCTTTCAGATATGTAGGGATACACCTGGAACTCAGTGATATATCCCGTTTATCCTACGGCTGTGGTTTATGACACAACCTCATCGAATCCTACAGCGCAGAAGGAGGCCATGTGGCCCATCGATTCTGTACCGGCCACAATCCCACCCAGCCCCTACCCCCATAACACCATGTATTTACCCTAGCTCGTCCCCCTGACACTAAGGGGCAACTTAGCATTTCCAATCCACCTAACCCGCACATCTTTGGGCTGTGGGAGGAAACCGGAGCAGCCGGAGGAAACGTACGCAGACACGAGTGTGGGAACGCGCAAACTCCACTCAGTGACCCAAAACCGGACTTGAAGAAAAGCTAAGTTAAAGTTTATTTATTAGTCACAAGTAAGGCTTACATTAACACTGCAGTGAAGTTGCTGTGAAAATCCCCTAGTCGCCACACTCCAGCGCCTGTTCGGGTCAATGCACCCTAACCAGCACGTCTTTCAGACTGTGGGAGGAAACCGGAGCACCCAGAAGAAACCCACGCAGACACAGGGAGAATGTGCAAACTCCACACAGACAGTGACCCAAGCCGAGAATCGAACACTGGTCCCTGGCCCTGTGAGGCAGCAATGCTAATCACTGTGCCACCACGCCGCCCTCGAGAACATTTTTGAATTGTTCCTGAGTGATGGGGTTGGGTAGGTGTGCCAACCAGTGTTTTTAACATTTTAAAGTTTAAAAGTTTAAAGTTAAAGTTTATTTTTTAACTAGTGTCACAAGTAGGCTTACATTAACACCGCAATGAAGTTACTGTGAAAATCTCCTAGTTGCCACATTCCGGCGCCTGTTCGGCGCTTGCTAACCATTGTGCCACTGCCTCACAACGCCAGGAACCCAGGTTCAATCCCGGCCTTGTCCATGTGGAGTTTGTACATTCTCCCCGTTTCTGCGTGGGTTTCCTCCGGGTGCTCCGGTTTCCTTCCACAGTCCAAAGACGTGCTGGTTAGGTAGATTGGCCATGCTGAATTGACGTTTATTGTGTAAAGCTGTGTGGGTTAGGGGGACTTAGTGGAGTAAATAGGTGGGGTGATGTGGTAATCCTGAGTATAAATTGGATAAAAGCAAATTACTGCGGATACTGGAATCTGAAACCAAAAGAGAAAATGCTGGAAAATCTCAGCAGGTCTGGCAGCATCTGTAAGGAGAGAAAAGAGCTGACGTTTCGAGTCCAGATAACCCTTTGTCAAAGTTTTTCTCTCCTTATAGATGCTGGCAGGCCCTTTGGGATTTTCCAGCATTTTCTGTTTTGGTTTGAGTATATGTTGGTGCAGACACGATGGACCGAATGGCCTCCTTCTGTGCTGTTGGGATTGTATGATTATCCTCTTCATGCTTTTTAAAGAGTTCATAATGATGGGTGTTTTTGAATGAGATTTGTAAGCAAGTTCTCTCCAAAATTAACATTTCTCCTGTTTTTTTTCCATCCCGTGGCCCACAGAAGAGGAACGGCCCAGACCAAAGTAAGAACTTTGACTTGACTCCATTCCCTCAGACAAACTTTGGATTTGAATTCAACAAGAATTGTCTCTCAGAAGAACATTTGATAATATTGAAAAGTCAGTGTGAGATAGATAAATGAATTCTTCAATTTGCAAAATGTTTATTGAGTGAGATTTCTACTCGATGAAAGCAAGAGGCGGTAGGTTCATTTTTGTGGTTCTACAACATACTTTGCATCTTCTCAGGCCACCTTACATCTCTCCACCTGTTTCCTACTTTTCTTTCCTGCAGACACTTGGTTCTTTTCAGGGCCTCACCTGGGTGGTGTGTGAACTCTGGCAGATGAGTATCAATGGGCAATTGAACTGTAGAAACTCAATCCCACCCCTGTCCAACGTTCACTCTATCCCGCAGGAGAGAAGCCTAGAATCCCTACAGTGCAGAAAGGGGCCACTCGACCCATCGGGTCTGCACTGACTCTCTGACAGAGTATCTTGCCCAAGCCCACCACCCCGCCCTATCCCCATAAACCTACACATTTACCGTGGCAAATCCATCTAACCTACACATCCCGGAACACTAAGGGGCAATTTAGTATGGCCAATTCACCTAACCTGCATATCTTTGGAGTGTAGGAGGAAACCAGAGCATCCAGAGGAAACCCACACAGACACGGGGAGAATGTGCAAACTCCACACAGACAGTGACCCAAGAAACCATAGAAACATAGAAACCCTACAGTGCAGAAGGAGGCCATTTGGCCCATTGAGTCCACACTGACAACAATCCCACCCAAGCCCTATCCCCATAACCTCACGTTTTTAGCCTGCTAATTCCCCTGACACGAAGCGGCATTTTTGCATGGCCAATCCACCTAACCTGCACCGGGTGCTCCGGTTTCCTCCCACAGACAAAAGATGTGCGGGTTAGGTTGATTGGCCAAGCTAAATTGACCCAAGTGTCAGGGGGTTCAGCAGGGTAAATGCGTGGCGTTACGGGGATCGTGCCTGGGTGGGATTGTGGTCGATACAGACTCGATGGGCCGAATGGCTTCCTTCTGTACTGTCGGGATTCTGTGATCCTATGATCTTTGAACTGTGGGAGGAAACCGGAGCACCCGGAGGAAACCCCGTCAGGCACGGGAAGAGTGTGCAGACTCCACACAGACAGTGACCCAAGCCGGGAATCGAACCCGGGTCCCTGACGCTGAATCATAGAATCACTACAGTGCAGAAGGAGGCCATTCTGGGGGGAGGACGTGCAGACTCCACACAGACAGTAACCCGAGGCCGGAATCGAACCCGGGTCCCTGGCGCTGTGAGGCAGCAGTGCCAACCACTGTGCCACCGTGCCGCCTCTTGGCTTTCGCTTCTTGCTCCAGCACTATTTATGGAGATATTTAAAATGCGTGTGCCTTTATATGTTTTACACATGGAGAACATATCTGCAAACAAACATGGACAGATAGGCAGGGGATAATTTCATCCCAAGCTATCCAGCGGAAAAAGCACAGTATTGGGTGGAATGTTAGATGTACGCATCTAATGTTGATCCTCTTTGCTTTCAAAACCAGCATTGCACCCGATTCCGTCAGTTTCTGACTGGTGGCTTCGGTTAAAATTGACCCCCAGGATGGCGCAAATTTTAGCAACAGGAACTTGCGGCACTAATTTATGGTTTCACAAGTGGTGACAGTTCTGAAAGTAATGCTCCATTTTCTGTCTCTCTCAGGCTCGTGGTCCCCCAGATTTCTGGTCCCAAAATCCCTGATGGAGAAAGAGTTGACTTTGATGTAAGTTCCCTCTATTCGGTTTTGATTGGTCCATGCCGACAATTGGGTTAGGTGGTCATATTGGTCCAAAATGTAAGAGTGAGGTTGTAATCTTGAGCATGGTCACTCAAAGCCCTGTGGCGGACAGACAGATGTTTGACCGCAGTTCCATTCAATTCCTCAGAGCCTGGAAGTGAAAGGCACTGAATCCATTGAATCATAGAATCCCAGCAGTGCAGAAGGAGGCCATTTGGTCCATCGAATCTGCACTGACTACAGTCCCATCCAGGCCCTATCCCGAAACCCCACATGTTTGCCTGCTAATCCCCTGACACTAAAAGGCAATTTAGCATGACCAATCAACCTAACCCACACATGTTTGCAGTGTGGGAGAAAACTGGAGCATCTGAAGATAACCCACGCAGACACGGGGAGAATGTGCAAACTCCGCACAGACAGTAACCCAAGCCGGGAATCGAACCCGTGTCCCTTCAGTGCAGAAGGAGGCCATTCAGGCCATCAAGTCTGCACCGACTCGCTTACCCAAACCCTCTCCCCTGCCCTATCCCCATAACGTTACATATTTATCATGGCTAATTCCCCCTAACCTACCCATCTTGGGATATTAAGGGGCTATTTGGCATGACCAATCCACCTAATCTGTACAACTCAGGACACTAAGAGGCAATTTACCATGCCCAATACACCTAACCTACTCATCTTTGGACACTAAGGGGCAATTTAGCATGGACAATCCTCCTAACATGCACACCTTTGGACCGTGGGAGGAAACCGGAGCACCCGGAGGAAACCCACGCAGACACGAAGAGAACATGCAAACTCCATACAGACAGTGACCCGAAGCTGGAATCGAACCTGGGACCCTGGTGCTATGAGGCAGCAGTGCTAACCACTGTGCCACCGTGCCGCCCACTGAACAATCGCTGGTGCTTGCTTGCATAACGAGGCAAAAATAGAGAGTAGGGCTTTGGTGGTTCCCAGCACCTTGTGTTGGCAGGCTACAGGGGGACATCGGCAGTTGTTTGAGAATGAACCACCAGCCTATTTTTCAACAAAAGAGATGTCAAGGCTGATTGGATTGAATTTACCATAAAGGAATAATAATTCCTTACCAGAATAATAATCTCAGTTTGGATGACGGTTTTTAGTTTTTTAATTTTATTTATTAATGTCACAAGTAGGCTTACATTAACACTGCAATGAAGTTACTATGAAAATACCCTAGTCACCACATTCCGGCACCTGTTCTTGTACACTGAGGGAGAATTTAGCACGGCCAACACACCTAACCAGCACGTCTTTCGGACTGTGGGAGGAAACCAGAGCACCCGGAGGAAACCCACGCAGACACGGGATGGGGAACAGTTTCTCCCTATCTACTTTGTCCAGCCCCGCCCCCTCATCTCTATCAACTCTTCTCTTAGCCTCCTTCTCTCCAAGGAGAACAGTCCCAACCTCTCCTCATATCTGAAGCTTCTCACCCCTGGAGCCATTTGCCTTCTAAACTTCTCAACTGAAGGAAATAGCAGGTAGTGGTAAGAGGTGGCAATACTGAGGATCTCAAGGGCAACAAAAGTGGAAAAGATATCTAAAACTGAGGAAGAAAATGCACTGAATTCCCCTTTAGTAAAATTTATGCAACATCCCATTGCTGGTACTTTTTTCTATTCATTCGTGGGGACATGGGTGTCACTGGCTGGCCAGCATTATTACCCATCCCTAGTTCCCTGAGGGCAGTTGAGAGTCAACCACATTGCTGTGATTCTGGAGTCACCTGTAGGCCAGACCGGGTAAGAATGGCGGATTTCCTTCCCTAAAGGACATTAGCAAATGAGATTGTTTTTTCTGACAATCGACAATGGTTTCATGGTCATCAGTAGATTCTTAATTCTACATTTTTTTTTATTGAATTCAGATCCCACCATCTGCCGTGGCGGGAATCGAACCCAGGTCCCCAGAACATTTCTGAGTCACTGGATTAATGGTCTAGCGATAATACCACTAGGCCATCACCTCCACTTATTTTCAGACATTGTCGAATTATGATTTACTGTGCCTCGATTTATTGCTCTTTTCCCCTTTCACCTCCTTGTTTTACAGGATATTTACAGGAAGCGCATGGAGAAAGATCTCTTGGAACTCCAGACTCTGATCGAAGCTCACTTTGAGCAGAGGAAGAGGGAAGAGGAGGAACTGATTGCCCTGAAGGAGAGAATTGTAAGTGTTCTTCAGAACTTCTCCGCAGGTCAAACTTTCCAACTCACTGAGTATGGAAAACAAGAGCACATCTTGGATAATTAAAGACATTTAAATGTCTTTGTTATGGTGTGGAGATGCTGGCGTTGGACTGGGGTGGACACAGTAAGAAGTCTCACAACACTAGGTTAAAGTCCAACAGGTTTATTTGGATACACGAGCTTTCGGAGCGCTGCTGCTTCATCAGGTGAGTGGAGAGGCAGGTTTCAGAAACTCGGCATATACAGGCAAAGACACAATTGCAAGAGTTTAAAGTTTATTTATTAGTCACAAGTAAGGCTGACACTAACACTGCAATAAAGTTACTGTGAAATTCCCCCAGTCGCCACACTCCGGCGCCTGTCCGGGTCAATGCACCCTAACCAGCACGTCTTTCAGACTGTGGGGGGGGGGGAAACCGGAGCACCCGGAGGAAACCCACGCAGACACGGGGAGAATGTGCAAACTCCACACAGACAGTGACCCAAGCCGGGGATTGAACCTGGGTCCCTGGCGCTGTGAGGCAGCAGTGCTAACCACGGTGCCACCATGCCGCCCCCAAGATAATGGTTGGAATGCGAGTCTTTCAGGTAATCAAGTCTTTATGGATACAGACAATGCGAGTGGAGTGAGGGATAATCACAGGTTAAAGAGGAGTGAATTGTCTCAAACCAGTACAGTCAGTAGGATTTTGCAAGCCTAGGCCAAATGGTGGAGGTTACAGGTAGTATGACATGAACTCAAGATCCCGGTTGAGGCTTTCCTCATGCATGCGGAACTTGGCTATCAGTTTCTGATACCATTTGACTGGATGACAATCCTAAAAATCAGTCCAGGCTCGCCTCCATTAGCAATGGAGTATCCACAACCCTCTGGGGTTACAGACAACTCAAGTTTTCTTTTTATTCATTCGTGGGATATGGGCGTCGCTGGCTGGCCAGCATTTACTAGTTGCTCTTATTCAGAGGACAGTTGAGAGTCACCCACCTAACCTGCACATCTTTGGACACTAAGGGGCAATTTAGCATGGCCAATCCGCTTAACCTGCATATCTTTGGATGCTAAGGGGCAATTTAGCATGGCCAATCCACCTAACCTGCACATCTTTGGATACTAAGGGGTAATTTAGCATGGCCAAGCCACCTAACCCGCATCTTTGGACTGTGGGTAGAAACTGGAGCACCCGGGGGAAACCCACACAGACATGGGGAGAACATGCAAATGCCACTCAAATAGTGACCCAAGGCAGGAATCGAATCCGGGTCCCTGGCGCTGTGAGACAGTGCTAACCACTGCGCCACCGTGCTTCCCCAGTGGCGCATTCAAACATATAAGATCTTGAGGGGGGTTGACAGGGTAGATGGTGATGTTTTCGCGAGTGGGAGAGTCTCAAACAAGGGGACACAGCTACAAGATAAAGGGCCGGTCATTTAAAACTGAGGTGCGTAGAAATCTCTTCTCACAGGGGATAGTGAATCTCTGGAATTCTCTGCCCCAAAGGGTGGTGGAGGTATTTAAGTATTTAAAATGGAGGTGGATCAATATTTGATAGATTGAGGAATAGAGGGCTATGGGGAAATGGCACAGAAAAGGAGTTCAGACCGGCATGGATCAGCCATGATGGTATTGAATGGCAGGGCAGGCTTGAAGGGCCTGGTGGCCTACTCCTGCTTCTGTTTCTTGTGTTTTTCATGTTCCCACACTATCCCTTTATCCCTTGATTCCCTTAAACTAATAATCTCTGTTTTGGAGCAAGCACGGCCAAAGAATTCCGGCCCATAGAGTCATGAGGGCACAGAAGAAGGCCATTCTGCCCATCACATCCATTCTGGCTCTCTGTGCAGATAGCGAACAAGCCCATTGCCCAGCTCAATCCCCATAGCCCTGCAAGTTTATTCCCTCAAATGCCCAACCAATTTCCTTTCAGAATCATTCAAGATCTCCACTTCCACCATCTTCATGGTTAGCGAATTCCATGTTATTACTGTATAAAAAATTTCTTCCTCACATCTCCTGCACCCCCCACCCCCCCCAGCACTCAGAGTTAGAATGTGTATCAGCCATGATCTAATGCAGAGGAAGACCAGATTTGAGGGGCTGAATGGCCTCCGTCTGTACATGGATTCCTATATACCCTTTTCCAGCTTAACATTCATAGAATCATGGGCTGGAATTTTACCGGCACGCCTGCCCCGATTCTGGGAGCGGGCGAGGTCGGAGAGCGGCATTCTCCCTTGGCCCAGGGCGGGATCGTACGAACCGCGGGCGGACATGCCGGTAAAATTCCACCCATAGAGTCATAGAGGTTTACAGCACGGAAACAGGCCCTTCGGCCCAACTTGTCCATGCCGCCCTTTTTTTAACCACTATGCTAGTCCCAATTGCCTGCGTTTGGCCAATATCCCCGTATACCCATCTTACCCATGTAACTGTCTAAACGCTTTTTAAAAGACAAAATTGTACCCGCCTCTACTACTACCTCTGGCAGCTTGTTCCAGACACTCACCACCCTCTGTGTGAAAAAATTACCCCTCTGGACTCTTTGTATCTCTCCCCTCTCACTTTAAACCTATGCTCTCTAGTTTTAGACTCCCCTACCTTTGGGAAAAGATATTGACTATCTTGCTGATCTATGCCCTTCATTATTTTATAAACCTCTATAAGATCACCCCTCAGTCTCCTACGCTCCAGAGAAAAATGTCCCAGTCAACCAACCTATCCTTATAACTCAAACCATCAAGTCCCAGTAGCATCCAAGGAAATCTTTTCTGCACTCTTTCTAGTTTAATAATATCCCTTCTATAATAGGGTGACCAGAACTGTACACAGTATTCCAAGTGTGGCCTTACCAATGTTTTGTACAACTTCAACAAGACGTCCCAACTCCTGTATTCACTCCTGCACTGTGAGTCTTCGCCAATCACTTGGGTTTCTAAATCTTTGATAATTTGCAACACAAAATGTTTTTGTTCTATTCCCAGGAACATCGGAGAGCAGAGAGAGCGGAACAGCAGAGATATCGTGCAGGAAAAGAGCGTGACCGCCAGACCAGGCTCCTTGTAAGCCCCCCTTTTCTCTGTTCCTCAGTGCCCCCTTTCACTTTATCTACACAGATCATTCCCGAGACCACTATTGTGTTCAGCATTTTTTAATTCATTTATGGGACATGAGTGTCGCTGGCTGGGCCAGTATTTGTTGCACATCCTTAATTGCCCCTTGAACTGAGTGTCTCGCTCGGCCATTTCAGAGGGCAGTTGAGAGTCAACCACATTGCTGTGGCTCTGAAGTCACATGTAGGCCAGACCGGGTAAGGACAGCAGATTTCCTTCCCAGTCCTGAAGTGAGCCAGATGGGTTTTAATAATGGTTTCCCTGGTCATCATTGGACTTTTAATTCCACATTTTTGTAAAACCAGGGATTCAAATTTCACTATCGGGCATGGTGGGATTTGAACCTGGGTCCCAAGAGCATTAAAGTTTCAAAGTTGATTTATTAGTGTCAAAAGTAAGCTTACATTAACACTGCAATGAAGTTACTGTGAAAATCACCACACTCCGGCGCCTGTTCGGGCACACTGAGGGAGAATTTAGCATGGCCAATGCACCTAACCCGCACGTCTTTCGGACTGTGGGAGGAAACTGGAGTACCCGGAGGAAACCCACGCAGACAGGGGGAGAACATGCAAACTCCGCACAGACAGTGACCCAAGCAGGGAATCGAACCCGGGTCCCTGGCACTGGGACCTGACAGTGCTAACCACTGCGCTACCATGATGCCACTATGCCACCCTGGGTCGCTGGCTCACTAGTCCAGTGACAATACCACTCATTTCTCCCCACCCCACCTACCCCCCACAACTCCAATCATTACCAATTAATTTGATATTACAGTCAATGCAAGAGCAATCAGTTCCTTTCATTACAGTACGCGAGCCTCACTACACTTACCATTACAGGTTGTGTTTACAATGTACTCTTAGATATTTCATGTCAATTTCTGCACACAGGAAGAAAGAACGCGTAAAGAGGAGGATGAGGCCAAGAAACGTGCGGAAGATGATGCCAAGAAGAAGAAAGTCCTGTCTAACATGGGTGCACACTTTGGTGGATACCTTGTTAAGGTAGGGAGATCATAGAATCCCTACAGTGCAGAAGGAGGCCAT
This sequence comes from Mustelus asterias, assembly GCF_964213995.1. NCBI lineage: Eukaryota > Metazoa > Chordata > Chondrichthyes > Carcharhiniformes > Triakidae > Mustelus > Mustelus asterias. The sequence continues at coordinate 3,357,653 of NC_135821.1, read as the reverse complement.
TTGGCCCATCGAGTCTGCACCGACCACAATCCCACCCAGGCCCTATCCTCATAACTCCACTTACTTACCCTGCTAGTCCCCCTGACGCTAAGGGGCAATTTACTATGGTCAATCAAACTAACCCGCACATCTTTGAACTGTGGGAGAACGTGCAAACTCCACACAGACAGTAACCCAAGGCTGGAATTGAACACGGGTCCCTGGCACTGTGAGGCAGCAGTGCTAATCACTGTGCCGCCATGCACAGTAAGTCACTGGGCCTTCCTGAGGTAAAGGGCCTTAGTCAATGTCTGTGCAACTACTTGTAGTTTGAACAGCACATTTTGCTGCCTCTATTAAATGGCGGTAATACACCAGGTTTCCCAAAGGTTTCCTTAACACCTCCCTGAAAACAATGCTCCTCTAAATTAGAAATGGCCACGTTTACTCTGTGTTCTATCTAAAGTACTGGGAGGAGTGAGATTCATCAGTGTCGCAATGGTGTTCGAGGATAGTTGGAAATTAGTCAGTTGCCTGACAGATAATGAGGAATGCCGGAAGATGCTTGGAATGGGAGGGGTGGATGAGGAGGGGTGAGGGGGGGTCAGGAGTCAGGGGTCAGGTCACGTGGAGGGAGAAACAGGGTTAAACATTTCGGTTTGGTGAACTTTTATCGGAAGTGGAAAATGTTAGTAACGTAACCGGTCTTAACAAGGCAACAGAGGCAAATGGAAATTCCTTCAGAGAGAAGCGGCAGTAGGTGTAGAGGGGACATGAGGAAGAACTTTTTACGCAGAGGGTGGTGGGTGTCTGTAATTCGCTGTCCGAGTTGGTGGTAGGGGCAGAGGCCCTAAACTCTTTTAGAATCCCTACAGTACAGAAGGAGGTCATGCGGCCCATCAAGTCTGCACTGACCACAATCCCACCCAGGCCCAATTCCCACAACCCCACACATTTATCCTGCCAATCCCCCTGATACTAGGATCAATTGAGCATGGCCAATTAACCTAACCTGCACATCTTTGGATTGTGGGAGGAAACCCACCCAGACACGGGGAGAATGTGCATACTCCACACAGACAGTGACCGGAGGCTGGAATTGAACCCGGGTCCCTAGCGCTGTGAGGCAGCAGTGCTAACCACTGTGCCACCGCGCTGCCCACTTTAAAAAGTATCTGGATCTGCACCTTAAGAGCTGTAAGCCACAAGGCTGTGGCCCGGGTGCAGGAAGGTGGGATTAGAAAGGGCATGTGGATGTCCTCAGATTGGCATGGACAAGATGGGCCAAATGGCCGCCTTCTGTGCTGTCACTTTTCTATGGTTCTAAGAGCTGAATTTCTTCAAGGTGGTTGGTCCCGGAAGAGATGTTTCATTGAATTGAACAATAATAGTGCACAAAGGAGAGGCTGGTTAGCTCGGTTGGAAAGATGGCTAGCATGTGTTTGAGAAAAGTATCAGTTCAATTCCTATTCTGGCTGAGGTAAGCTCATGACCTGCATCCTCACCGGGTGTCCCTTAAGCCACACAATCTATTGTCTCTCTGTCTCTTTCTCTCTCGAATAGGGAGAGACACCTATTGCCCTCATGGACAATGGTTAACTACCTACCCACTGTAGAAAGGCAAAATACTGTGGATGCTGCAAATCAGAAACCTAAACGGAAGGTGCTAGTTATCCACTGGATGATGAAGTCTTGATCGGGAAATGCCTTGGGGCTACCCAGGTGATGGACCCTGATGGTCAACCATCCTAGGCTGTGGCCCAGTCAAGATGGTTGAGGAAGGGGAGTCAGGAATGCACCCCAGGCCAGAATTTGGGTGAGAATTTGGAATTCAGGCCGTCGACAGACCTTCAGGGGAAGTCATGTGCTCGCTTTTCTGTTTGTTGCGCAGGCGGAGCTGAGAAGAGGCAAAAGGCAGACAGGGCGTGAAATGAAGAAGAAGATTTTGGCAGAGAGACGCAAGCCCCTCAACATCGAACATCTCAATGACGATAAAATGAGGTAAAGCCATTTAGATCTTTGGCCACTCACGCGCCCCCCTACCACCGCCAGCGAGAATGGAGAATTTGGCGCTCTCTGTTCACTGCAGCGGGACTGGAGAATCCCAGCTGTTGGGGCAAGGTCGGAGAATCCTGGCCCTCCGAATCCTGGGGCTGGATTTTAAAAAGTGGTCAGGGTCCGGATTGAAAGTCGGCAGGTGTGGCCCCCGCCTCCCCCACTGCCTCAACCCCAACCTGGCCGGAATCAAGGAACCCAGGGAAGGCTCAGTTAATTGCCTGATTGGCACTTAATTCACTGGGCCTTCCTGAAAACCAGCTCTCGCCGGCTCTCCAGCCATCACCTACATTAAATTCCGTCACTAGTCTTAATAATAAAAGCCACAAAACAACCAGATTATTGTAAAAACAATTTGGTTCAGTAAAGTGCCTCTGGGGGTGGAAATGTGTCATCATTACCCAATCTTGCATACACATCACTCCAGACCCACAACAATGTGGTTGAAACTCGGAACTGCCCTCTCAAATGGCCTCTCACACTATCCAGTTTTATCTGCAGGAAGTGAAGACAGAGTCAATGCATGGGAGGCTGGTTTGCATTGGGCTATATTCACGATCTTTTGCACATTAGGTGTACCGACACCACATGAAACGCAGCCATACGAGAATGAGATAGAGAATCTCAATGTCAACAAAATGTAGGAGATTGTCATCGACTTCAGGAAGCGTAGTGGAGAACGTACCCCTGTCCACATCAATGAGGACGAAGTAGAAATGGTCAAAAGCTTTAAGTTTTTAGGTGTCCAGATCACCAATAACCTGTCCTGGTCCCTCCCATGCCAACACTATAGTTAAGAAAGCCCACCAACGCCTCGACTTTCTCAGAAGACTAAGCAAATTTGGCATGTCAGCTACGGCTCTCACCAACCTTTACAGATGCACCATAGAAAGCATTCTTTCTGGTTGTATCGCAGCTTGGTATGGCTCCTGCTCTGCCCAAGACCGCAAGGAACTACAAAAGATCGTGAATGTAGCCCAATGCATCCCTCAAATCAGCCTCCCATCCATTGACTCTGTCTACACTTCCCACTGCCTTGGCAAAACAGCCAGCATAATTAAGGACCCCACACACCCCGGACATTCTCTCTTCCACCTTCTTCCATCAGGAAAAAGATACAAAGGTCTGAGGTCACGTACCAACTGATTCAAATCAAATCAATCACCTCCTCAAGGGTAATTAGGGATAGACAATACATGCTGGCCTTGCCAGTAGTGCTCACATCCCAAGAATGGATATTTTCAAAATGGCAGCCCTTCAATGGCCATTTTCCATTTGTGGCCTTGGGCAGTGGACACCAGTTCAACCCTGGAGGCATCATTCAGCAGGGGTCCCTGGGTATCATAGAATCCTACAGTGCAGAAGGAGGCCATTCGGTCCATTGAGTCTGCACTGACCACAACCCTACCCAGGCCCTCTCCCCATGGCCCCATGCACTTACCCTAGCTAGTCCCCCTGACACTATAGGACAATTTAGCGTGGCCAATCCACCTAACCTTCATATGTTTGGACACTAAGGGACAATTTAGCATGACCAATCCACCCTAACCTGCACACCTTTGGACCGTGGGAAGAACCTGGAGGAAATCAGCAACAGGAATCCTAACTGATTCAATGAACAAAGAACAGTACGGCACAGGAACAGGCCCCTCAGCCCACCAAGCCTGCACTGACACATGAAGCCTTTCTAACCTAAAGGCATTTTGTCTCTACATGGTCCGTATCCCTCTATTCCCTGTCTATTCACGTATCTGTCAAGATGCCTCTCAAACATTGCTATTGTATCTGCTTCTACCACCTCATCTGGCAGCACATTCCAGGCACTTACCATCCTCTGTGTAAAAATCATGCCTTTCACATCTCCTTTAAACTTTTCCCCTTTGAGTTTAAAACTATCTCCCCTAGTAACTGACATTTCTACCTTGGGAAAAAGATTCCGACAATCCATTCTATCCATGCCTCTCATAAATTATTTTCTTCCCACCCAATCTCTGTCTAACCCAGAGGAAGAGGCCAATTATTGTATCCCTAGCGCGATCGCAGTTCAGATAGGTTTCCCATGCAGCAGGACCTTCTGGTCTTTGCAGGGCACTACTTACCCTGAAAGGCACCTCATTCCCAATGTTGTTTCTCTTCTTCCACAGGGAGAAGGCCAAGGAATTGTGGGATTGGATGTACCAACTGGAGTCTGAGAAGTTTGACCTGATGGAGAAACTGAAACGGCAAAAATATGAGGTAAGTGACCTTGCCAGAGTGGGATGTTCCTGGATACAGTGAGTTCCAATCAAGAATCACATTCGGGCGGCACGGCAGCCCAGTGGTTAGCACTGCTGCTTCACAGCTCCAGGGTCCCGGGTTCGATTCCCGGCTTGGGTCACTGTCTGTGTGGAGTTTGCACATTCTCCTCGTGTCTGCGTGGGTTTCCTCCGGGTGCTCCGGTTTCCTCCCACAGTCCAAAGATGTGCGGGTTAGGTTGCATTGGCCAGGTTAAAAATTGCCCCTTAGAATCCTAAAATGCGTAGGTTAGAGGGATTAGCGGGTAAATATGTGGGGTAGGGCCTGTGTGGGATTGTGGTCGGTGCAGACTCGATGGGCCGAATGGCCTCCTTCTGCACTGTAGGGTTTCTATGATTTCTATGATTCTTTCTACATCTAACAATAGATGATTAGGCAGCACTTACTGAACAATCCCGTGTGTACTAATAACTACTCTAACAACCAACTTAAGATAGTCAGTCAAGCTCACGATGTGACACATTCACACAGGCTAGAAGTGATATCCATTCATACACAGGGACTCTGCAATCAAAAGGAATATGTCCAGGTCTTGTGCATTTTTTGAATTACCTGTGTCTTGACCAGCCTATCATTTCCTGTTGCCTTCTCCATGACAAAGCCTCCACTAATTAGAGATCACTTGCCAACCAATCAGCACTCTTTTCTCCTGCATTATAACTTGTTGCAATTGTTTGAAATTTGGAATTCTTGCATTTGTCCTGATGAGTGCAAGATGAGAAACTTCAGCAACATGTCTACTTTTCAGCGACTTCAAGTTCTGTACTGTCAAGCAACTAGAGTGAGAGTTTTTTTTTCTTAGTAGCTTGAATCTGCAATACTGGGTGGTGCGGTGGGTACGATGTTAGACCTTCCCGTGTGGGATTTTCCGGCCGCACTCGCCCCAAGGCCAGAAAATCTCGCTGGAGGTCAACGGACCTTTGCATCGTCTGCATCCCACCAATTATGATTCCCGTGGCGGGCGGGACAGCAAAATTCCACCCCCATCTTTGCATTCTGGGTACAAATCCTACTAATGATTTATTGGTCTAATGATTCAATGCCAGGACTGGGGAGCTCACTACTTTATAACCAGACTGCCCCTTTTAATTTTCTCTTTTCTTCCTCTGCCACGACAGTAGAAGGAGATATTCTCTGTATCTAACCCCGTGCTGTACCTGTCCTGGGAGTGTTTGATGGGGACAGTGTAGAGGGAGCTTTACTCTGTATCTAACCCCGTGCTGTACCTGTCCTGGGAGTGTTTGATGGGGACAGTGTAGAGGGAGCTTGACTCTGTACCTAACCCCGTGCTGTACCTGTCCTGGGAGTGTTTGATGGGGACAGTGTAGAGGGAGCTTTACTCTGTATCTAACCATGTGCTGTACCTGTCCTGGGAGTGTTTGATGGGGACAGTGTAGAGGGAGCTTTATTCTGTATCTAACCCCGTGCTGTACCTGCCCTGGGAGTGTTTGATGGGGACAGTGTAGAGGGAGCTTTACTCTGTATCTAACCATGTGCTGTACCTGTCCTGGGAGTGTTTGATGGGGACAGTGTAGAGGGAGCTTTATTCTGTATCTAACCCCGTGCTGTACCTGCCCTGGGAGTGTTTGATGGGGACAGTATAGAGGGACCATTACTCTGTACTTAACCTCGTGCTGTACTTGCCCTGGGAGTGTTTGATGGGGACAGTGTAGAGGGAGCTTGACTCTGTATCTAACCCCGTGCTGTATCTGTCCTAGGAGTGTTTGATGGGGACAGTGTAGAGGGAGCTTTACTCTGTATCTAACCCCGTGCTGTATCTGTCCTAGGAGTGTTTGATGGGGACAGTGTAGAGGGAGCTTTACTCTGTATCTAACGCCATACTGTATCCACCCTGGGAATACAAGAACTGGTTGTTAATTTTCTTGTCAGCAAAACAAGCCTCAGTTCAAGCCATAATCCCAACCCCATCTTGCCACTGCCTGGAACTTTACAATCAAAATCTTGATGCTGAACCACAGAAGAAGATGTCAGGACAGGTGGCTGAAAGGTATTAAAGAGAATCTTAAAGGATGAGAGGAATTAGTGAGGCGAAGGGGACCTACATTCAAATCCCACCATGGCAGATGTTGAAATGTTTTTTATTTATTCGTGGGACATGGGCGTCGCTGGCTGGCCAGCATTTATTGCCCATCGCTAGTTGCCCCTTGAGAAGGTGGTGGCGAGCTGCCTTCTTGAATCGCTGCAGTCCGTGTGCTGTAGGTTGACCCACAATGCCGTTAGGGAGGGAATTCCAGGATTTTGACCCGGCAACTGCGAAGGAATGGCCGATATATTTCCAAGTCAGGATGGTGTGTAGCTCGGAGGGGAACTTGCAGGTGGTGTCCTGTATCTTCTGCCCTTGCCCTTCTAGATGGAAATGGTCATGGGTTTGAAAGGTGCTGTCTAAGGATCTTGCTGCAGTGCATCTTGTAGATGGTACACACTGCTGCTACTGAGCGTCGGTGGTGGAGGGATTGAATGTTTGTAGATGTGGTGCCAATCAAGCGGAGCTGCTTTGTCCTGGATGGTGTCGAGCTTCTTGAGTGTTGTTGGAGCTGCACCCATCCAGGCAAGTGGGGAGTATTCCATCACATTTGAATGCAATAAAAATTTGGATGTCCACAAAACCATTGTTGATAGCCTGAAAGATCCACCTGGTTCACTAATGCTCAGGAAGGAAATCTTCCATCCTTGCCTGGTCTGGCCTACCTGTGACTCCATATAATTGTTTTAGATTTGATTTGATTTGATTTATTATTGTCACATGTATTGGGATACAGTGAAAAGTATTGTTTCTTGCGCGGTATACGACAAAGCATACCGTTCACAGAGAAGGAAAGGAGAGAGTGCAGAATGTAGTGTTACAGTCATAGCTAGGGTGCAGAGAAAGATCAACTTAATGCGAGGTAGGTCCATTCAAAGGTCTGACAGCAGCAGGAAAGAAGCTGTTCTTGAGTCGGTTGGTACCTGACCTCAGACTTTTGTACCTTTTTCCCGACGGAAGAAGGTGGAAGAGAGAATGTCCGGGCTGCGTGGGGTCCTTGATTATGCTGGCTGCTTTGCCGAGACAGTGGGAAGTGTAGACAGAGTCAATGGATGGGAGACTGGTTTCTGAAACGTTTTGTCTCTGAAATAGCCTCGCAAGCCGCTCAGTACGAGGGCAATTGGGGATGTGAAACCAACAAAAGCACAGATCAGGCTTCCAGCAGCAGATGAGGGGTGGGGATGAGTGATGCTCGGGATGTCGAAGTAGTTCATCTTGGAGTGTATTTGGAATTCGATGCTAAGTTGTGATCGAGGATTAACAGTTGAGTCAAAATGCCGCTCAAGCACCATGAACCTTCTTGATTTAATTAATTTAGTTTAATCTCGCTGGAGTGAACAGCCAGAGAATTCCGGCCAACAAGTGTGACTGATGGGCACCCGAGAGAAATAAGCTTTCAGGGCTACGGGGATCGAGCAAGACAATGGGATTGACTGGATTGCTCGCCAGAGAGACATCATGGATCTGATGGGCCTAATGGCTCCCTTTTACACTGTAATAGCTTTTTTTCCTTTGGTAACTTTGCAAAGACAGGAGTTTTAGCCATTGTTCTAGTGCATAAATAATTCTTAGAACTTGTAACTTAACCCAACATTTTTCTGTCCTCATTTAGAATAACTTCTTTTTGATTTGTTTATTATTGTCACATGTATTAGTATACAGTGAAAAGTATTGTTTCTTGCGCGCTATACAGACAAAGCATACCGTTCATAGAGTACATCGGGGGGAAGGAAAGGAGAGAGTGCAAAATATATTGTTACAGACATAGCTAGGGTGTAGAAAAAGATCAGCTTAATATATAATAGATCCATTCAAAAGTCTGATGGCAGCAGGGAAGAAGCTGTTCTTGAGTCAGTTGGTACGTGACCTCAGACTTCTGTTTCTTTTTCCCCGAAGGAAGAAGTGGAAGAGAGAATGTCATAGGTGCGTGGGGTCCTTAATTATGCTGGCTGCTTTGCTGAGGCAGCTGGAAGTGTAGACAGAGTCAACAGACGGGAGGCTGGTTTGCGTGATGGACTGGGCTACGTTCACAACCCTTTGGGGCAGCATGTGGCACAAGTGGTTAGCAATGCTGCCTCACAGCGCCAGGGACCCAGGTTCGGTTCCTGGCTTGGGTCACTGTTTTTGTGGAGTTTGCACGTTCTCCCCGTGTCTGCGTGCTCCGCTTTCCTCCCACAGTCCAAAGATGTGCGGTTAGGTGAATTGGCTTTGCTAAATACTTCCTCAGTGTACCCGCACAGGTGCCAGAGTGTGGCAGCGAGGGGACTTTCACAGTAACTTCATTGCACTGTTAATGTAAGCCTACTTGTGATTGATAAATAAATAAACTTTGTAGTTTCTTATGGTCTTGGTCAGAGTGGGAGCTATACCAAGCTGGGATACATCTGGAAAGGATGCTTCTTTCTATGCTGCATCTGTAAAAGTTGGTGAGAGTTGTCACGGACATGCCGATGGTGCATCTGTAAAAGTTGGTGAGAGTTGTCAACGCCATTTCCTTAAGCCTCCTGAGAAAGTAGAGGCAGTTGCCAATTAAAATTTCTGCTCGGGACCAGTCTGAGGCCAGTATAGTTCCAGCTGGCAGATTGAACAGAGTATGCCCTGTGGGTACATGTTTATGGTGAAGTGACTGCACTTGTACAGTGACATCAGGGAACTGAAACAACAGTATGGTGGACATTGATAACCATTGGTGAGGCACTTTTCAAACCCTATATCCATCAAGCAAGCCTGAAGCACTATAACAACAGCTCCAGACTTGGCACAGTCACAGGTAGAGCTCTTAATTTGATTACTAATCCTCTTGCTGGCCCACAACAGATTCTTTGTGTTGCGTTAAAAAAAAATTAAATGTATATCAGTAGCTTGGAACACTAGATTTCAGCATCATGAAACCTTGTCGAATTTCTTTCTTTCAGTGTTCAGGCAGGTATGATAACAGACTTATCTACATCAATTTCTTTTCTGTTTGCATGGTTGGTCTATTTAAAGAGTTATTTCAACAAGTAACTTCTGTTTCCTCCAGATTAAAATGCTTCAAAATGTATTTATTAATTATTGTCACAAGTAAGGCTTACATTAACACTGCAATGAAGTTACTGTGAAATTCCCCTAGTCGCCACGCTCCGGCACCTGTTCGGGTACACTGAGGGAGAATTTAGCATGGCCAATGCATCTAACCAGCACGTCTTTGGACTGTGGGAGGAAACCGGAGCACCCGGAGGAAACCCACACAGACCCGGGGAGAATGTGCAGACTCCGCACAGACAGTGACCCGAGCCGAGATTCGAACCCAGGTCCCTGGCGCCATGAGGCAGCAGTGCTAACCACTGTGCCACCGTGCTGCCCCATATCCCCCATTTAATTAACCACTTGTTGATCTGTATCTCCAATATGTCGAGCGACCTCAGTCCTTAACCCTTTATATGCTTACTCAAGAAAATAACCATCAGCGTCAGCACTGAAACTTTGAACTGACCCCACAGATTTTAGGGAGAGGGAATTCCAATTTTCGACAACCCTTTGTGTGAAGGAGTGTTCCCCTGGCATAACCCCCTGAACAGAGGAGCCTCCATTTTACGGTTGTGGTCTCTTCTAGACAAGGGGGTGTCATTTCTCTCTACATTCCCTTTGAATCCCAATCATCTACAACATTCATAGAATCATAGAGTCCCTACAGTGCAGGAGGAGGCCATTTGACCCATCGAGTCTGCACCGACCACAATCCCACCCAGGCCCTATCCCGTATTTACCCTGCTAATCCCCCTGACACTATGGGGCAATTTAGCATGGTCAATCCACCGAACCTGCACATCTTTGGCGTGTGGGAGGAAACCGGAGCACTCGGAGGAAACCCACGCAGACATGGGAAGAATGTGCAAACTCCACACAGTCACCCAAGTTGGGAATCGAACCCGGGTCCCTGGCGCTGTAAGGCAGCAGTGCTAACCACTGTGCCGCTGTGAACTCACCGGAAACAATACAAATTCTCCGGTGACCCCTCATTGGTGGTCACATCACATCACAGATAATATCAACGGAATAATTATCTATGAATAAAAATGAGGAAAAAAGTGAATAGTTTTTAGCTGGGGGCGGTTGGTTTCTAACTTTGCGATCTCTCACTAGAGAGGGGCTAAAAAGAACTGTCAATCTTGACAAAACTTCAAGCAAAGATAATTAACCTCAGAATCTATTTCGAGCACTTCCCCATATGAGAAACTCGTCAGCTACCGAGTTAGTGACTGTACATCAGAGGCATGTTTCTGACCCCTGACTACCTGGGAATATTGGTGTATTAATCCAAAAACTCAATTATTGTTCTGGGGACCCGGGTTCGAATCCCATCACGGCAGAAATGCCCATCTGGTTCATTAATGTCTTTTTGGGGAGGAAATCTGCCGTCCTTACCCGGTCTGGCCTACATGTGACACAGTAAGAAGTCTCACAACACCAGGTTAAAGTCCAACAGGTTTATTTGGTAGCAAAATCCACTAACCTGGTGCTGTGAGACCTCTATTTTTTATGCTTGTATAGCTCTTGGGGCTAAAGGGATCAAGGGCTTTGGGGGGAAGGGGGGGATCAGGATATTGGATTTTACTACCAAATAAACCTGTTGGACTTTAACCTGGTGTTGTGAGACTTCTTACTGTGTTTACCCCAGTCCAACGCCGGCATCTCCATATCATGACTACATGTGACTCCAGAGCCACAGCAATGTGGTTGACTCTCAACTGCCTCGTGCAACTAGGGATGGGCAATAAATGCTGGCCCAGCCAGCGACGCCCGTGTCCCACGAATGAATAAAGTTTTGATCATGGCTGATCAAATTCAATATCCTGATCTCCCCCTTCCCCCCATATCCCTTGATCCCTTCAGCCCCCAAGAGCTATATCTAATTTCTTCTTGAAATCACAGTGTTTTGACCTCAACTACTTTCTGTGGGAGTGAATTCCACACATTCACCAACCTCTGGGTGAAGAAATTTCTCCTCACCTCAGTCCTTAAAGCTTTACCCCTTATCCTCAAACTATGACCTCCGGTTCTGGACTCCCCCACCATCGGGAACATTCTTTCTCATTCTACCCTGAATCTACTGATACTGGCATATGTTAAATGACTTTATACACCGGAGCTTTCAGAGCATTGCTCCTTTATCAGATGATGCACCTGATGAAGGGGCAGCGCTCCAAAAGCTCGTGATTCCAAATAAACCTGTTCGACTTTAACCTGGTGCTGTGAGACTTCTATTTTTTATGTTTGTATAGCTCTTGGGGCTAAAGGGATCAAGGGCTTTGGGGGGAAGGGGGGGATCAGGATATTGAATTCGATGATCAGCCATGATCAAAATGAATGGTGGAGCAGGCTCAAAGGGCCGAATGGCCTCCTCCTGCTTCTAGTCTGTTTGTTTCTATAGCTTGGGTGGCACGGAGGCACAGTGGTTAGCACTGCTGCCTCACAGCGCCAGGGACCCAGGTTCAATTCCTGGCTTGGGTCACTGTCTGTGTGGAGTTTGCACGTTCTCCCCGTGTCTGCGTGGGTTTACTCCGGGTGCTCCGGTTTCCTCGCACAGTCCAAAGACGTGCTGGTTAGGGTGCATTGGCCATGCTAAATTCTCCCTCAGTGTACCCGAACAGGCGCCGGAGTGTGGCGACTAGGGGATTTTCACAGTAACTTCATTGTTAATGTAAGCTGACTTGTGACTAATAAATAAACTTTACTCTTGGGGCTAAAAGGGATGAAGGGATATGGGGGGAAGGGGGAAATCAGGATTTGGATATTGATGATCAGCCATGATTATAATGAATTGCGGAGCAGGCTTGAAGGGTCGAATGGCCTACTCCTGCTTCTAGTTTCTATGATTTATGTTACAAGTTTAATATGTTCAAACAAAATATGGCTCTCTCTCTCTATCGCTCAAGTGAAGCTATAAATGGTGACACTTTCTTTAAACAAATCACCCTCAGCTTTGCTTCCTAGTTTGCTGTTAAAACGGGAATGGTATCACACATTCCTGATCCCCATCTATGTCAGGTCTCGCTGCTGTCCACTCTGTGCTGTCCAGTCAGGGTAAGTGGCATCCAGCCAATGACATTCCCTGAAAAACAAGAGCAGCGGAAACCAAACAGAAGATGAACAATGGATAGATTGAAGCCATCAGCCAAAGGAGGAGAGGTCAACAGTCCCGGGAGCCCAGAGGAGGGGAAAAAATATCAATCACACATTCCAAAATAAATCATTTTGAGTGCCTTAATGCAGTGCAGTCAGTCAAATCGTTCCGTTACCCTGTCAGGAGGGTTCGATTCCCGGCTTGGGTCACTGTCCGTGTGGAGTTTGCACATTCTTCCCCATGTCTGCGTGGGTTTCCTCCGGGTGCTCCGGTTTCCTCCCACAGTCCCAAAGACGTGCTGGTTAGGGTACATTGGCCGTGCTAAATTCTCTCTCAGTGTGTGTACCCGAACAGGCACCAGAGTGTGGCGACCAGGGGATTTTCACAGTCACTTCATTACAGTGCGAATGTAAGCCTACTTTTGACACTAATAAATAATAATATAAAAGCAAAATACTGTGGATGCTGGAATCTGAACCAAAAACAGAAAATGCTGGAAAGTCTCAGTGGGTCTGGCAGCATCTGTGGGGAGAGAATAGAGCCAACGTTTCGAGGCTCTGACAAAGGGTCATCTAGACTCACAACGTTGGCTCTATTCTCTCTCCCCACAGATGCTGTCAGACCTGCTGAGATTTTCCAGCATTTTCTGTTAAATAAACTTTAAAACTGCCTAAAGCTCTGGCTTATAAAATTCTTTCATGGAATGTGGGCACCACTGGCAATGTCACTAATTGCTGCCCATCTCTAATTGCCCTTGAGTTGAGTGGCTAGCTGGACCATTTCAGTTAAGAGACGACCACATTGCTGTGGATCTGGAGTCATGTGCTGGCAAGACCAGGTAAGGACGGCAGATTTCCTTCCCTAAACCTCCCACTCCTCACTTTTAACTTGTGTCCCCCTCGTAATTGATCCTTCAACTAAGGGGAACAGCTCCCTATCCACCTTGTCTATGGCCCTCATAATCTTGAACACTTCAATCAGGTCGCCCCTCAGTCTTCTCTGCTCCAACGAAAACAATCCAAGACTACCCAACCTCTCTTCATAACTTAAATGCTCCGTCCCAGGCAGCATCCTGGTGAATCTCCTCTGCACCCCCTCCAGTGCAATCATGTCCTTCCTATAAATGTGGCGACCAGAACTGCGCACAGTACTCCAGCTGTGGCCTCACCAAAGTTCTATACAACTCCATCATGACCTCTCTGCTTTTGTAATCTATACCCCGATTGATAAAGGCGAGTGTGCCATATGCCTTTTTCACCACCCTATTTACCTGCCTTTCCGCCTTCAGAGACCTATAAACAACCACGCCAAGCTCCCTTTGTTCTCCGGAACTTCCCAATGTCAAACCTTTCATCGTATACCTCCTTGTCAAAAAACTCCTTCCAAAGTGCATCACCTCAAAATTTTTAAGGTTAAATTCCATCTGCCACTTATCCGCCTATTTGACCATCTCATCTATATCTTCCTGTAACCCAAGACACTCAACCTCACTGTTAACCACCCGGCCAATTTTTATGTCATCGACAAACTTACTGATCCTACCCTCTACATAGTCATCTATGTCATTTATATAAATTACGAACAATATGCTACTGGTCACTGGCCTCCAGTTACTAAAGCAGCCGTCTGTCACCACCCTCTATCTCTAAGGGGCAATTTATCATGGCCAATCCACCTAACCTGCACATCTTTGGACAGTAAGTGGCAATTTAGCATGACCAACCCGTCTTACCAAAGATGTTCAAAGATGTGCGTGTTAGGTTGATTGGCCATGCTAAATTGACCCTAGTGTCAAGGGGATTAGCAGGGTAAATATGTGGGGTTACGGGAATAGGGCCTGGGTGGGATTGTGGTTGGTGCAGACTCAATGGGCCGAATGGCCTCCTTCTGCACCATAGGGATTCTATGATTCTATTCTATGATTCTATGAACCTGCACGTGTTTAGAGAATAGGGGGCAATTTAGCAAGACTAATTCACCTAATCTGCACATCTTTGAACCGTGGGAGGAAACTGGAGCTCCCGGAGGAAACCCACGCAGACTCGGGGAGAACATGCCAACAGCACACAGGCAGTCACTCAAAGCCAGAATCAAATCCTGGTCCTTGGCACTGTGAAGCAGCAGTGCTCACCACTGTGCTGCCAGGAACTCACCACCACCTCCTCAAGGGACAATTAGAAACAGGTAATGAACGCTGGACTATTCAGCGAAACCCACATTCCAGGGATGAACCTTTAAAACTATGATTCGAGGAACTGTCAGCACTGCTCAACTATTTAAAGTTCTATCTATGCAAATATATAGCACTTTCTGATATTAATCCTAAATTTACCTTTTACGAATTTGAATCTGTGTCTTCCTTGTCCTCTTCAAACAGTTCATGTTCAAGTGATTTTCCTTGTTTACTTTTTCTTTACAATTATGCATATTTTTTTAAAAATCAATTGCAGCATGCTGCTGTGCAGAGGGATCTGGGTGTCCTTGTGTATAAATCACAAAAAGTTGGTTTGCAGGTGCAGCAGGTAATTAAGAAGGCAAATGGAATTTTGTCCTTCATTGCGAGAGGGATGGAGTTTAAAAACAGCGAGGTTATGTTGCAGCTGTATAAGGTGCTGGTGAGGCCACACCTGGAGTTACTGTGTACAGTTTTGGTCTCCTTACTTGAGAAAGGATATACTGGCACTGGAGGGGGTGCAGAGGAGATTCACTAGGTTGATTCCGGAGTTGAGAGAGTTGGCTTATGAGGAGAGACTGAGTAAACTGAGACTATACTTATTGGAATTCAGAAGAAGGGGAGATCTTATAGAAACATATGAGATTATGAAGGGAATAGACAAGATAGAAGCAGGGAAGTTGGTTCCACTGGCAGGTGAAACTAGAACTAGGGGGCATGGCCTCAAAATAAGGGGGAGCAGATTTAGGACTGAGTTGAGGATGAACTTCTTCACCCAAAGGGTTGTGAATCTGGGGAATTCCCTGCCCAGTGAAGCAGTTGAGGCTACCTCATTGAAGGCAAGGATAGATACATTTTTGAACAGTAAAGGAATTAAGGATTATGGTGAGCGGGCGGGTAAGTGGAGCTGAGTCCACGAGAAGATCAGCCATGACCTTATTGAATGGCGGAGCAGGCTCAAGTGACCAGATGGCCTACTCCTGCTCCTAGTTCCTATGTTCTTATGTTCTATACCTTGTTACCCTCATTTCATAGACATCTCTTTTCAAGACTGAACAACATCCAGTTCCCTAATGGCATCCTTGACTGAGCTTTAACTCAGCCACAGACTGGAGACCGGATGAAATATCTAAAATTGCATTGATTCACCCTAAATATCCTATACGAGGTTTGTTCACTCCACAACCCAGCATTAGCCCAGACAACTTCCACCTCAGCTTAATACTTGAAGAAAAGTGAGGTGCATTGCGGCATTTCTGTCTTCACTTCTTTCCTGATGCTGATTAAATATGTCTGTTCTTTCTAGATTAACCTTCTGCATAACCGCATCAACGAACACCAGAAGTTGTAAGTATATCCAGGAATACTGTATTCATACGAAGGTACCCTCTCCTCCCCCCATCTCACCCCCTACCACCTTGGATCGACGAATCCTTGATGGCAGCAGTGGAATGGGGAGGTTCATGTTTACTGCGCCCAACATCATAGAATCATAGAATCCTACAGTGCAGAAGGAGGCCATTCGGCCCATCGACCCTGCACTGACAACAATCCCACCCAGGCTGTACCCCTGTAACCCCACATATTTACCCTGCTAATCCCCATGACACTAAGGGGCAATTTAGCATGGCCAATCCACCTAACCAGCACATCTTTGGACACTCAAGGGCAATTTGACATGACCAATCTACCCAACCGGCACATCTTTGGACACTAAGAGGCAATTTAGCATGACCAATCCATCTAATCAGCACCTCTTTGGACATTAAGGGGCAATTTAGCATGACCAATCCACCTAACCTGTTCATCTTTTGGACCCGGAGGAAACCCACACAGACACAGGGAGAACATGCAAACTCCACACAGACAGTCACCCGAGGCCAGAATCAAACCCGGGTCCCTGGCGCTGCGAGGCAGCAGTGCTAACCACTCAGTGCTGCTGTGCTGCCAGGGCCTTCAAAACAGATGCATTGAGAGAATTAGGCAGCGGAAGTGTTCTGTGGAATATTTCTCACCTCCTCTTCTTTCCTGAAGGCATCAACCACCTTCTGGAATGTGGTCCCACAGATGCCAGCTACCCCCTACGCAGATGCCAGCTACCCCCTAACTCTTGACAGTGTTAAGAACCCAGCTGATGTTAAATGCTGGGGGTATTCTAAATCCCAAAAGAGAAACTTGGAATGTGGGTTCCTAACTGCGTTTTGGTAATTTAGTGTAATGTGTGGAATGATGCAAAGACCAGGGAAGAATGTTCCGGTAAACAAAATAAACAGTAAAACACATAGCACGGTGGCACAGTGGTTAGCGCTGCCGCCTCACAGCACCAGGGATCTGGGTTCGATTCCCAGCTTGGGT
Source organism: Mustelus asterias (assembly GCF_964213995.1). NCBI lineage: Eukaryota > Metazoa > Chordata > Chondrichthyes > Carcharhiniformes > Triakidae > Mustelus > Mustelus asterias. The sequence goes on along the minus strand of NC_135821.1, from coordinate 3,340,646 downwards.
CACTGTCTGTGTGGAGTTTGCACATTCTCCTTGTGTCTGCATGGGTTTCCTCCGGGTGCTCCGGTTTCCTCCCACAGTCCAAAAGACTGCATTGGCCGTGCTAAATTCTCCCTCAGTGTATCCGAACAGTGTGGCCACTAGGGGATTTTCACAGTAACTTCATTGCAATGTTAATGTAAGCCTACTTGTGACACTAATAAACAACCTTAACTTTAAGAGAAAGATATCAAAAACATACACTTAACCACATTCATGGCTATCCACAGTACATTTAAATTGACCCAGCTCTAAATCCCCCCAAGCCTCAGAGCTAAACAACATCCCATACGTTTTAAACTATAAGCAAAATCCAGCAATAGTTACCACACTCGGCACCTCTATCTTTTGTGAGGTTGCCTCTATCTTAGAATAGACACAAAATGGCTATTTGAACATCATTTTCTCCAGGCGCTTGCTGTGTTTGGCTGTGATCTTGGATCAGCTCTCTATATGTGATCAACTCTGTCACTGATATTAGTGCCTTTTCCTTTTGATTTTTTCTTAAGGGAACTACCTGTCTTAGAGGTCCCTCTTAATGACATTTCTTACATGATTCACCCTTTTAGAATGGAAGTGTGAAATTCACCCTCATATTCTCTTTTGAGCTTTTACCATCTTTGCTTTAACTCCTGAACTTCTATGACCCGATGATGTTATCCATTTCAGGAGTGGCACGGTGGCACAGTGGTTTGCAGTGCTGCCTCACAGCGCCAGGGACCCGGGTTCGATTCCTGGCTTGGGTGGCTGTATGTGTGGAGTATGCACATTCTCCCCGTGTCTGCTTGGGTTTCCTCTGGGTGCTCTGGTTTGCCGCCCGGAGTCCGAAAGATGTGTGGGTCAGGTGGATTGACCGTGCTAGATTTCCCCTTAGTGTCAGGTGGATTAGCTGGGGTAAATAGATGGGGTTACAGGGATAGGGTCTGGGTGGGATTGTTGTCAGGCTCAATGGTCTGAATGGCCCCTTTCTGTACTGTAGCGATTCTATGATTCTCTGAGGTAAACATTTGTTTACAGTGTTTTTAGGCTATTCCATATATCAAAGACCTCAATTCCATCATCTCCACCAATCTGTGTTCCTCACCAATTCCCCTGATAAAATCGTTTGCTCTCTTTTAATCGTACATCCACCAGAACACATTATCAATTATTGGATTCCTTAATTTTACTTTTATCACAACCTCTTGACAACAGTGAGTGTGGCTGAGCTCTTCAACCAAGGAAGGCATCACCAATGAACCATAGAAGCAATGCTCGTAGGAAGATCTAGAACCATAGAACCCCAACACTGCAGAAGGAGGCCATTCTGTCCATCGAATCTGCATCGACTCTCCAAAAGATCATCCCAGCCAAGCACACCATCTCTGCCCTATCCCAGAAAACTGACACATTTAGTATGGCCAACCCAACTAACCTGCACATCTTTGGGCACTAAGGGACAATTTATCATGGCCAATCCACCTAACCTGCATATATTTGGACACAAATGGGAAATTTAGCATGGCCAATCCACCGAACCTACACATCTTTGGACACTAAGGGCAATTTATCATGGCCAATCCACCTGACCTGCACATCTTTGCACACTAAGAGGCAATTTATCATGGCCAATACACCTAACCTGCACATCTTTGGACACTAAGGGAAAATTTAGCATGGCCAATCCACCTAACCTGCACATCTTTGGACACTAAGAGGCAATTTATCATGGCCAATACACCTAACCTGCACGTCTTTGGACACTAAGGGAAAATTTAGCATGGCCAATCCACCGAACCTGCATATCTTTGGACACTAAGGGGAAATTTAGCATGGCCAATCCACCGAACCTACACATCTTTGGACACTAAGGGGAAATTTAGCATGGCCAATCCACCGAACCGGCACATCTTTGGACACTTAGGAGCAATTTGGCATAGCCAATCCATCTACCCTGCACATCTTTGGGCACTAAGGGACAGTTTAGTATAGCCAATTCACCTAACCTGCACATCTTTGGACTGTGGAAGGAAACCAGAGCACCCGGAGGAAACCCACAGAGATATGGGGAGAACGTGCAAACTCCACACCGACAGTCACCCAAGGCTGGAATTGAGCCCGGGTCCTTGGCGCTGTGAGGCAGCAGTGCTAACCACTGTGCCATCGTGCCACCCATTGAACCTGACCTTTGCCCTTGCCCAATCAGCAAACAGAATGCTGGCTGATTTTCTTTTAGAATTCTCTCTCCAACAAAGATCCCCTCCCCCACCTCCAGGCCCCACCCCCACAACACAAAGTCACCGAGGTTTATTTCATGGCCACTTCTGCTGTATTAGGGCATGGCTGGTTAACGCAAGACCGTCGCTGTGTTGCCTGATCCGTGTGTCTCAACCTCAGTGCTGCATTTGCCAATCGGGTCAGGAAGGAAGCAAGCATCGCTGCCTTCACACCCTGCTCCAAATCCTCAGCAGCACCAGAATGTCAGAGCAGTCTGGTCGCCAGGGCAACGGCATCAAAAACCATGCCAAGAGATGAATGAGCAGATGGAGTGTCAAGTACTGATAGCTCGACTGAAAGAAATCTCTCATACTGCGCACCCTGCTCAAAGATCCAAAAACAAAATGACGGATTCTCTGTGAGCCTCCTTTATGCCCCCATTTTAAAATGGTGTTCCTTTCGCCCGCTCGCCACTGCCTGACTGATTAAAAAGAGGGGTTAATTTTGCAGGGGCGGGATAATCATAGAATCCATAGAATGATAGAATCTCTACAGCGCAGAGGAAGGCCATTCAGCCCATTGAGTCTGCACCGAATCTCCGACAGAGCATCTTATCCAGGCCCTATCCCCGTCACCCCACGTATTTAATCCCCCTAACCAGCACACCTTTGGACACAAAGGGGCAATTTACCCCCCATGGCCAAACCACCTGACCCGCACATCTTTGGACACTAAGGGCCCGATTTTAGCATCACTTGTAAAATCGCGACGGCCATTTAAATGCATTTAAATTGACTTAATGGGCTGCACGCCCAACCTTACCGGCACTTCCCCCTTTACCACCACTTTCGCCCATTCAGGATCGGCACAAAACAGACATGCTCCATACAAGTCCGATTCTGGCGCTCCATCAGTGAGGGTTAGTGAGGAGGAAAGTGCTGAGTGTCTGACGGCTCTCTGCTTAAGATCGGAAGGGGGGAAGGGGGGTCCGCTGCCATTCTGCCTGAGATCGATGGGGGGGAAAAGGGGGTCTGCTGCCACTCTGCCTGAGATCAGTGGGGGTAAGGGGAGGAGGGGCCCACGATCGGTCTGGGTGGTGTAGGGGGTGGGGAGATAAGGGGGTCAGTAATGTTGGGAGGGGCGGGTAGAGCAATGTCTGTGAGGGCCAGGGGGAGGCATTATCCGGCCTGGAAGGGATGTGGCAGGGAAGCCGCATTCTATCATTTTTTCTGCGCCTGCGCAGTTGGAGGCTCCGAGCGGAGCTGCAGGGTTTCGGGCGCGTTAAGCCCCGCCCACAGGCTTCTGCAGCGCGATTCGGACTCGTTGATATTTTTTCAGGCAGTGTGCGTATGGGGGCGCTGGAGAACGGGTCTGAAACACTCCCAGTTTCAAGTCCGCCCAGCACTTAGAATCAAAGTGATAAAATAGGGCCCTAAGTGGCAATTTACCATGGCCAATCCACCTGCACATCTTTGGAGTGTGGGAGGAAACTGGAGCACCCGGAGGAAACTTGTGCAAATTCCACACGGATAGTGATCCGAGGCCGGAATTGAACCTGGGTCCCTGGCGCAGTGAGGCAGCAGTGTTAACCACTGTGCCATCTACCTCATCCACCATTCCCAGTCTTCACGCACTTCGAAGGGGTGACGTCCCCACAACTCAGCGGCTGAAGTTGATGGGTGCCTCAAGGTTTTGCACGATTGCCGAGTCGTGATCCCAGGCTGTGGCAACTGGTGCGCACAACCAGCCCCTTGGAGTCACAAGTGAGAGTTGGAAGGCACAGGTTTCCCCTCTCTGCACTCCTTTTGACATGGGCATGCGGCTTGGCAGAGGATCAAAGGTATGAACCCTCACAAGCATCTCCCTGGTAAGCCTTAATTCATCCCCTTAAATCATTGAATCCCTACTGTGCAGAAAGAGGCCATTTGGCGCATCGAGTCTGCACCAAGCAAATCTCACCCAGGCTCTAGCACCGTAACCCCATGCATTTACCCTAACTAGTCCCTCCCCTAACACTAAGGGGCAATTTAGTACAGCTAATCCCCTAACAGACACATCTTTGCACACTAAGGGGCAACTTAGCATAGCCAATCCACCTAACCTGCACATCTTTGGAGTGTGGGAGGAAACCGTAGCACCCGGAGGAAACCCATGCAGACATGGCAGAGAACATGCAGACTCCACGCAGACAGTGACCTAAGCTGGGATCGAACCCAGGTCCCTGGCGCTGTGCGGCAGCAGCGCTAACCATCGTGCTGCCCCAAAATGCGCCGCTGCTATTTGCCCCAACCATTCCTTGTGGTAGCCCCAGAGTCAGTACCTCCCTCAGAACGAATTGCCAGTTTGCCGCCACATTCACCCGGAGTCCCGCTGCAGGAACGGCGCAGCTTCCTGGGGACCTGATTCGGTGTGGTCCCCATTTCGATGGTGGTGTGCTCTTGGCAATTTCGCTGCCTTATCCCTGCGTCCTTTCTCTCCAACAGCAAGAAAGCAGCGGGAAAAGGCAAGGTTGGAGGTCGCTGGAAATAAGCAACAAAGCACATTGGATCTGCATTCAGATGTCTGCTTCCGGCAGAGGGCATGAATCCAAAGTCAAAGCCACACTTCCTGACATAGCTCCTGTGTTGTTTTTTTCCCATGGTTACACGGCTAAAATGTGTGTTGCTTCCAGTTGTTGTAATGGAATTTCCTGAACCTTTCCCTTACCTTCAATAAAATAAATTACTCAACACCGCCGGCAGAGTTTGCCAATGCAACTTTCTGGTTTTTTTTGTCACACTGACTAACCTTTGATGGCATTGCTCCTGAGGTTAAACTCCAAGTTCCCGCATTCCCTCCCTAAATCTCTCTCCCGCCCCCTTCGACCAAGGACCTGCCTGATCCAAAAGGGTGTGCGGCTGCAGAATATTTCCTCCGGCAAGTCAGTTCATAATCAGAGCCCAGAGGTTTGAAATAATTGGCAGAACTGGAAGAGGGGGGGAATGGGAAATGAGAATTTGTTTCGGACAGAGGGTTGTTCTGATCTGCAATGTTCGACATGAAATCCAAAGGCCTTTGGATCTGTAAAGATCTAATTTGCACAGTGATGGGGAGAAACCAGATGCATTGTGGCGCAGTGGTGATGCCACTGCCTCTGAGCTAGAAGCTTGGGGGTTCAAATCCCACTAGAACTTGATGGCCAAGTCAAGCAGTAATGTGGAGATATCGGCGTTGGACGGGGGTAAGCACAGTAAGAAGTCTCAGAACACCAGGTTAAAGTCCAACAGGTTTATTTGGTAGCATAAGCTTTCGGAGCGCTGCCCCTTCATCAGGTGAGTGGGAGTTGTGTTCACAAACAGGGCATATATAGACACAAACTCAATTTACAAGATAATGGTTGGAATGCGAGTCTTTACAGGTAATCAAGTCTTAAAGGTACAGACAATGTGAGTGGAGAGAGGGTTAAGCACAGGTTAAAGAGATGTGTATTGTCTCCAGCCAGGACAGTTAGTGAGATTTTGCAAGCCCAGGCAAGTTGTGGGGGTTACAGATAGTGTGACATGAACCCAAGATGTCGGTTGAGGCCGTCCTCATGTGTGCGGAACTTGGCTATCAGTTTCTGCTCAGCGATTCTGCGTTGTGTGTTGTGAAGGCCGCCTTGGAGAATGCTTACCCGAAGATCAGAGGCTGAATGCCCGTGACTGCTGAAGTGTTCCCCAACAGGAAGAGAACACTCCTGCCTGGTGATTGTCGAGCGGTGTTCATTCATCCATTGTCGTAGCGTCTGCATGGTCTCCCCAATGTACCATGCCTCGTGACATCCTTTCCTGTACAAGTCAAGCAGGCCAAATATCGAATTATAAATCCTTCCAACGCCCCCCATGCCGACATTATAGTTAAGAAAGCCCACCAACGCCTCTACTTTCTCAGAAGACTAAGGAAATTTGACATGTCAGCTACGACCCTCACCAACTTTTACAGATGCACCATAGAAAGCATTCTTTCTGGTTGTATCACAGCTTGGTATGGGGCTCCTGCTCTGCCCAAGAGCGCAAGGAACTACAAAAGGTCGTGAATGTAGCCCAATCCATCACCCAAACCAGCCTCCCATCCATTGATTCTGTCTACAATTCCCGCTGCCTCGGAAAAGCAGCCAGCATAATTAAAGACCCCACGCACCCCGGACATTCTCTCTTCCACCTTCTTCCGTTGGGAAAAGGATACAAAAGTCTGAAATCACGTACCAACCAACTCAAGAACGGCTTCTTCCCTGGCGGGGGGTGGAGCTAGGGTGTGGCATTAAAATAGACGGCCCAAATGGCCCTGTTGTGTCTGTAAGATTCCATTCCTTGTACTTCCCTCATGGACTTTTCAAGCTTCTCCTTAAAAGATGGGTATGCTCCTTGACTCAATCTCTCCACCTGGCAGTGAGCACCATGTTCTCATCCGCTGCAAAGTCCATGAGCTGTGCATTCATGTATAAAATAGAATCTATAGAATCCCTACAGTGCAGATGGAGACCATTCGGCCCATTGAGTCTGCACCGACCACAATCCCCCCAGGCCCTGTTCCTGTAATCCCACTCTTATTTTCCCTGCTAATCCCCCTGACATTAGGGACATTAGCGTGGCCAATTAACCTAACCCGTACATCTTTGGAGTGCTCTGTTCCCTTAAAGTCTGCAGCTCCAGTATTCTCAGCAAGTGGGATGATTCTAAATCCACGTGAGCTGTCGGTAACTGGTGGCTAATATCTGAGAAGTTCTATAAGTTTGTTTATTTATTGGTCACAAGTAGGCTTACATTAACACTGCACTGAAGTTACGCTGAAAATCCCCTAGTCACCAGACTCCGGCGCCTGTTCGGGTACACTGAGGGAGAATTTAGCACGCCCAATGCACCTAACCTGCACATCTTTGGACTGTGGGAGCAAACCGGAGCAGCCGGAGGAAACTCATGCTGACACGAGGAGAATGTACAAACTCCACACAGACAGTGACCCAAGCCAGGAATCGAACCCGAGTCCCTGGCGCTGTGAGGCAGCAGTGCTAACCTTATGAAGGCAAGGACGTTCCACCACAAAGCATTATCTTTTTCTGCAGAGTAGTTGTGTATCCCTTTAAGGGACAAGGTCTAATCGATGTAAATGGTTCATACAGAGGTGAACTAAGGATATTAAATAAACACTAGATTAACGTATACAAAGATCAAATGAGAAACTATACAAATTTTGGCCTTTGTGTTTTGAGTTCCTGGAAAGTTCCTTTATTTCCTTTTCTTCTACAGAGAGTTGTATATTACACTTGAAAATTGATGCACCTAAAATGACATTAGCCATATCAGCATAGGAACCGCGAGGAGGAGGTCATTCAGCCCGTCAAGCCTGCTCTGCTATTCAATTAGATCAGTGCTGATTATCTATATCAATGCATTATCCTCATGTCCCTTGATGCCAATATTCTTCCGAAACCTATCGATTTCTGTCTCAAACATGTGCAGCAATTGAGCTTCCACAACCCTCTGGGGCACGGAATCCCAAAGATCTCCCGCCCCAATCCCCAAGTGAAGAAATCCCTCCTCGATTAAATGGCCTGGCCCTTGTTCTGAGACTCTGTCCCCCTGGTCAGGTGGATTGGCCATGGTAAATTGCCCCTTAGTGTCCAAAGATGTGCAGGTTAGGTGCATGAGCCATTGTAAATGCACGGGGTTATGGGGACAGGGCGGGGAGGGGGTGTGCCTGGGTAAGATGTTCTTCCGGAGTGTCGGTGTAGACTCGATGGGCCAAATGGCCTCCTTCCTCACTGTAGGGATTCTATGGTACTGGACTCCCCAGTAAGGAGTCTAACAGCACCAGGTTAAAGTCCAACAGGTTTATTTGGTAGCAAACGCCTTAAACCTGTTGGACTTTAACCTGGTGTTGTTAGACTCCTTACTGTGTTTACCCCAGTCCAATGCCGGCATTTCCACAACTGGATTCCCCATCCAGGGGAACCATCTTATCTACATCCATCCTACACTAAGAAGCTAAATCATAGAATCTTACAGTGCAGAAGGAGGCCATTTGGCCCATCGAGTCTGCACTGATCACAACCCCACCCAGGCCCTATCCCCACAACCCCATGCAGTTACCCCAGCTAGTTCCCCTGACACCAAGGGGCAATTTAGCGTAGCCAATCCACCTAACCCGCACATCACTGGATTGGGAGGAAACCGGAGCACCCGGAGGAAACCCACGCAGACACGGGGAGACCAGTGACCCGAGGTCGGAATTGAACCCGGGTCCCTGGCGCTGTGAGGCAGCAGTGCTAACCACAGGCTAGCGATCTGTTGCAGGTAAAAACTCACTTTGGAAATAGGGGAAAGTCCACCTTGCCCATGACGAGGTGTTGGAACAGAATCAACAAGAGGAGGCCATTCAGCCCAAGTCTGTGCCATTTTTGTTTCGACTCACATCCAACACTCACTAAAATCACTATCTAATTTAACGGATAGAGAAATTTAACATATTGCCTTGAAGCAATGACCTTTATTCAGGGCTGCTTTGAATTTGTGCACTGTTCCTGAGTTCGATTTTTGACAGAGAATCATAGAATCCCTGCAGTGCAGAAAGAGGTCATTTGGTCCATCAAGCCTGTACCAAAAACAATCCCACCCAGCCCTATCCTTGTAACCCCACATATTTATGCAAATCCCCCTGATACTAAGGGGCAATTTAGCAACCTAATTTACCAACCCAACCCACACATAACTGGACTGTGGGAGGAAACCGGAGCACCCAGAGGAAACCCACACAGTTACCCGAGGGCGGAATTGAACCTGGGTCCATGTCGTTGTGAGGCAGCAGTGCTAACCACTGTGCCGCCATGCTCGTCCAAGCACACAACCTCTGCCACCCAAAAGGGCATGGGCAGCAAGTGCATTAGAACATCACCATCTGCAAGATTCCCTTCAAGTCACTTGACATCCAGGTTTGGAACTATATCGATGTTCCTTTTCTGTCGCCGGATCAATACCTTGAAAACTCCCTCCGTGGCAGCATTGTGGGAGCGCTTCCACCATATAGAATCCAGCGGTTCAAGTAGACCGTTCACCACCACCCTCTCAAAGGAAATTAGGGATGGGCAGTACATAGAATGTTTCCAGCACAGCAGGAGCCAGTTCAACCTGTTGTGTTTGTGCTTGCCCTCTGAAAGAGCAGTTCACCTAGTGCCAGTCTCCTGCCTTTACTTGCCTATTGAATGCCTCAATTGAATCTGCCTCCACCACCCAGTCAGGCAATGCGTTCCTGTTTTTAACCACTTTTTAAAGTAATTTACGTTAAGAAGTCGCACAGCACCAGGTTAAAGTCCAACAAGTTCGTTTGGTAGCACAAGCTTTTGGAGCGCTGCTCCTTCATCACTCACCTGATGAAGGGGCAGTGCTCCGAAAGCTCGTGATATCAAATAAACCTGTTGGACTTTAACCTGGTGCTGTGAGACCTCTTACTGTGCCCAGCCCAATCCAACGCCGGCATCTCCACATCATAAAATAATTTATTCACCGGATGTGGGCATTGCTGGCTAGGCCAGCATTTACTGCTCATTCCCAACTTGATGCGTGAAAAAGGTCCCCCTCATGTCACCTTGCTTCAATGACCTTAAATCTGTGTCCTCTGTATCTCAATCATTTTAAGAATGGAAACAGTTTCTCCCTATCTCTGTCAGGACCCCTCATTATTTTCAACACTTCTATCAAATCTTCCCATGGAACTGAAGCTCTTCATCCCATGAACTATTCTCATGAATCTCTTCTGCACCATCTCACATCATTCCTAAAGTGTGGTGCCCTGCAGAGTTGGATGCAACACTACCGTTGGAGCCAAACCAGGATTTATACAGGTTTAACATTACTTCCATGTTTTTATACTCTATGTCCCCATTGATAAATCCAAGGTTGCGCATGCTGGCCTTACCAGCGACACCCACATCCCATGAATAAATGTTCATAGAATCATATCATCCATGTTGTACAGAAGTAGGCCATTTGGCCCATCAAGCCTGCACCAATCCACCTAGCCTGCATATCTTTGGACATTAGTGGCAATTCAGCATGGCCAATCCCAGTGTCTGCGTGGGTTTCCTCCGGGTGCTCCGGTTTCCTCCCACAGTCCGAAAGACGTGCTGGTTAGGTGCATTGGCCATGCTAAATTCTCCCTCAGTGTTACCCCAACAGGTGCCAGAGTGTGGTGACTGGGGGATTTTCGCAGTAACTTCATTGCAGTGTTAACGTAAGCCTACTTGTGACACTAATAAATAAACTCAAACCTTCCAAAGTACATTGGGCTGAGACACCCATCAAGGTGATTTATTTTGGTAGGACAAATTTGAATGCGGATTACAGGGTCAACGGCAGGGATCTGAGGAATGTGGAGGAACAGAGAGATCTTGGGGTTCATATCCATAGATCTCTGAAGGTTGACACTCAAGTGGATAGAGCCGTGAAGAAGGCCTATAGTGTGTTCGCGTTTATTAACAGGGGGTTTGAGTTTAAGAGCCGTGGGGTTATGCTGCAACTGTACAGGACCTTGGTGAGACCACATTTGGAATATTGTGTGCAGTTCTGGTCACCTCACTATAAGAAGGATGTGGATGCATTGGAGAGAGTGCAGAGGAGATTTACCAGGATGCTGCCTGGTTTGGAGGGTAGGTCTTATGAGGAAAGGTTGAGGGATCTAGGGCTTTTCTCTTCAGAGCGGAGGAGGATGAGAGGCAACTTAATAGAGGTTTAACTGTTACTAGGGGGCATAACTATAAGGTTCATGGTGGGAGATGTAGGAGGGATGTCCGAGGTAGGTTCTTTACGCAGAGAGTGGTTGGGGTGTGGAATGGACTGCCTGCTGTGATAGTGGAGTCGGACACTTCAGGAACTTTCAAGTGGTTATTGGATAGGCACACCAGAATATTAGGGAGTGGGATAGCTTGATCCTGGTTTCGGACAAAGCTCGGCAAAACATCGAGGGCCGAAGGGCCTGTACTGTGCTGTACTGTTCTATGTTCTGTTAAGGTTCAAGGGCTGTGAACTACAACTCCCACCATTCCTAGCTGTCCAGCCAGCCATCTGAGCAGAGCGCATGCGTCACGACTACAATTCCCAGAATTCTACGCGTCAGGGCCTCTTCGAACTACATTTCCCAGAAGGCCGCTGCCTATTACGTCAGCCGCCGGATCAGACGTCAGCGCGCACGCCCCGCCAGCAGAAAGAGGGCGGCTGCAGTTCAAGATGTCGGAGCGGGCGGGAAGTGGTACCGCCGCTGCAGCCGCCGTCGCCGCAAAGGAGAAGCGCAAACAGCAGCTGAGGCGCTGGAACGGCTCTTGCACCGACTTGGAAGCGGGCGAGCCGCGATGGCTGGCGCGGCTCGGGGCGCGGACGGGGGCCGGCGCGGGTGGCGGCGGCGGTTCGAGCCCCAGGCGGGTGAGATTCGAGGCGGCGGCGGAGTTCCTGGCGGCCTGCGCCAGCGGAGACGCGAGAGACGCCGGGGAGATGCTGAAGGGAGGCGCCGACGTCGACTGCGCCAACACGGACGGGATCAGCGCCCTCCACCAGGTGCGAAGTGCGCCTGCGCTGTGCCGGCGGCCGGCGGCACGCATGCCCAGCGGCGCCGGCCGCCTGAAACCGCGCACGCGCGGCGGCCGCCCCCACTGCGCCGGGACGTCTGGGAAATGTAGTTCGGGTGCCGTCTCGCCTCTGGGAGTTACGGTCACTCATAGCGATCGGGACTACAAATCCCAGTGTGCACCCTGGTATCCGCATCTAGGTGCTTCTTGGAACTACTTGTATACCTGTTCAAAAGTTTTGGAAAAGTTAGAAGTTGTTCTCTGTGGCATTGGCTTTTGCCAGAACATTGCGGGGAATGGCTTATATTGCCGAAGTGTGAATATGGGTCACCATGGTAGCTAACTGGCTTTGAGAATAAAGTGATGAAACTTCTGGGGGTGGTTGTGAAAGTTTCAGGGGTAAAACTGGTAATTGCCAGCTGAAAATGGTGCGCCCCATATAGGTAGTTTCATAACTTGGCAACCCTTACACGGTTTCTGGAAATTTGTTCCATTTCTCCTTTATGTTGACTGTACATTTTTTAAAAAATCAGTATTTAAAAGTGTCAAGCGGTCCAGAAGTTTTTAAAAATTTGATTTTAATTTTACTTGGTTTGATTCTATGATATGTTCATCAGATCCCTACAGTGCAGTAAGAGGCCATTGAGTCTGCACTAGAATAAAGTTGAAGTTTATTTTTCATAGGATCCCCACGGTACATTTCGGCCCATCGAGTCTGCACCGACCGCAATCCCACCCAGGCCTCGTTCCCACACATTTACCCTGGTAATCCCCCTGACACTGGGGTCAATTTACATAGCCAATCAATCTAACCCGCATATTTTTCTTGATTAATCAGGGGTTATGGGGGAAAGGCAGGAGAATGGGGATGAAAAAAGTATCAGCCACGGTTGAATGGTGGAGCAGACTCGATGGGCTGAGTGGTCTAATTCTGCTCCTATGTCTTATGGTCCTATCTTTTGGACTTTTAGTCACAAGTAGGCTTATTTTAATACTGTGATGAAGTTACTGTGCAAATCCCCTAGTCGCCACACTCAGGAGCCTGTTCGGGTACAGTGAGGGAGAATTTAGCATAGCCAATCTACCTAACCAGCACGACTTGCAGACTGTGGGAGGGAACCGGAGCACCCAAGGGAAACCCACATGGATACGGGGAGAACACAGACAGTGACCCAAGCCGGGAATCAAACCTGGGTCCCTGACACTGTGAGGCAGCAGTGCTAACCACTCTGCTGCTGATTCTCCAAAAGAGCGTCCCACCCATGTCTTCCCCTCTGCCTTATTCCCTTAACCCTGCCCATTTACAATGGGTAATCCACCTTGCTGTGACAGGAAACCAAAGCACCTGGCGAAAACCCATGCAGACACAGGACGAACGTGACTGGTCCATGGTGCTGTGAGGCAGGAGTGCTGACCACTGTGTCACCCTGCTGCCCTAGTTTGAAAATTAAAGCAGATATGGGTTTCCTCTGGGTGCTCCGGATTCCCCCCCTCAGTCCAAAGATGCTGAGTCGATGCAGACTTAATGGGCTGACTGGCCTCCTTTTGAGCTGTAGTAATTCTATGATTCTACCAAATGGCTTCCTTTTGTACGGTAGGGATTTTGTGTTGGTAATGCACTGCAGGTTAGCCAGCATCTACGAAAGCAGAAAAGGAAAAAGTTGTTGGAGGTGTAACTCTTCAACGGGTGTGAGCTTGGTTCTGGAAAGTTGAGTCAAAAGGACAATCTCCACTCCAAACACTTCACTTCTGCAACATCAGAGGTGCCCTTTTGGAATGTGAGACACTCATCATCTCATGACATGACTGGAAGACCAGAGATTTCCTCATGTAGTCTGATAGTTGCTCAACTAACATCATCAGATGCAGATTAGCTGGTGTTGTGCTGGGTGAAGGCAGGGAATGGTACTAAGTGGGTTGCTTGTTTGCAGTCCCCATACTAACGTGATGGGGGCAAATGGCCTGCTTGTGTGCGGTTCTATGATCTATCTGCTTTTGCATGTTGGCTGCTGCACAAAGTGAAAGCTTTGTGTACAGGTATCAGTTGGAAGGATTAAGAAAACTAAGGAATGGAGACGGGAGGAGAAACCTTTTCATGCAGTGAGTGGAATGCACTGCCTGAGTGTGGCAGAAGCGTAGAGTCATACAGTGCAGAAGAGGCCCTTTGGCCCATTGACTCTGCACCCACAATATCACTAAAGGCACACTAATCTGATTTTTCATCAAGGCATTTAGGAGGATTGCTATCTGAAAAAGAAAAATGTGCAGGTTTCTGGGAAAGGGAATGGCATGAGGTGCATGACTCACTTGAAGACCTGGCGCAAGCATGACAGACTGAACGGCCTCCTTTCCTGCTGTAGCAAATTCCGTGATTCTGTAAAAATAATGAACTGAGCTTTCCGACCTCATTCTCTCCAGCATCAAAGCTGCTCGTTTTCAGCCCCATGGTGTCACACTCGTCTCCCCGCCCCCACCCCACCCATCAGCTGTGCCCGAGACGCGAAGTAAAGTCATAGTTTATTTATTGGTCACAAGTAGGTTTACATTAGCACCCAATGAAGTGACTGTGAAAATCCCCTAGTCGCCACACTCCGGTGCCTGTTCAGGTACACTGATGGAGAATTTAGCACGGCCAACACACCTAACCAGCACGTCTTTTGGACTGTGGGAGGAAACCCACACAGACACGGGGAGAACATGCAGACTCCACACAGACAGTGACCCAAGCCGGGAATTGAACCCGGGTCCCCGGCGCTGTGAGGCAGCAGTGCTAAGCACTATGCCATCGTGACTCGACTAAGTACTGCCCTGGCCTGGCCTCCCATCCTCTACCTGCCATCAACATAAACTCATCCAAAGTTCTGCTGCCCTTGATTTGTATAGAGTCTTGGTTGCCCATTTCCCTTGTGCTTGCTGTGTTGCATTGTGTCCCACTCAGGAGCACCTCTACTTCACCGAGTGTTTCAATCCCAGGCCCTGCCCCTCCCTATTTCGCAATCCAACTCCAGCCCTACAAATCTTTCAAGAATTCGGCATTCCTCTAACTCTGGTCTCTTGTGACTCCCTCATCTTTGTTCACCGCACTACCATCGGCTGTTTCTTCAGCTCCCTAAGCTCTGAAATTTCTTCCGGACGAAACCCACATGTTTGCTTTTATTTCCAAACTAGGGCAGCACGGTGGCACAATGGTTAATGCTGCTGCCTCATGGCAGCAGGGGCCCAAGTTCAATTCCAGCCTTGGATAATTGTCCGTGTGGAATTTTCATGTTCTCCCCGTGTCTGCGTGGGTTTCCTCCGGGTGCTCCGGTTTCCTCCCACAGTCCAAAGATGTTTGGCCAAGGTTGATTGGCCATGGTAAATTGCCCCTTAGTGTCCAAAGATGTGTGGGTTAGGTTGATTGGCCATGCTAAATTGAACCTTAGTGTCGGGGGATTAGCAGGGTTTAAAATGTGGGCCTCTTTTTTTAGGTCAAACCGAATAAACAAACTCAATTTAAGTCAGGACCAAGTAAAAGGGGCAGCTCCCCAAAAGGAGGGGGAACAGCTCGAACTAAAATCAAAGTACAAAGGAAACTTAAAAACGTCAAATTAAAACGTGATTATCAGGGTCAGTAACGCACCCCAACCCCTGCGGTGCCCAACGGGCGCGGAAGGTGTCAGTCGCGCCCATGGACACCGCGTGCTCCCTCTCCAGGGACACCTGGCCACGAACATAGCCGCGGTAGAGGGGCAGACAGTCAGGATGGACGGCCCCCCTCGATTGCCCGCTGCCTGGACCGGTAAATGGCGTGTTTCACCAGGCCCAGGAGCAGGTTCACGAGGAGGTCGCCATTCCGACCCACCCCTCTCCGCACCAGGCGTCCGTAGATTAGGAGCGTGGGACTGAAGTGCAAACAAAACATCAATAAAAGGTTCTTTAGGAAAACAAAAAGGGAGTGCAGCCTAAGACACAAAACATAGACATGGTCTATGATGTGGGGTTTAGGGCCTGGGGGGGGGGGGGATTGTTGCCGATGCAGGCTTGATGGGCCAAATGGCCTCTTCCTGCACTGTAGGGATTCTATGATCAATTTGACTCTCCATCCTGCCCCAAAGTTTACCCCTCTGACCAGAGTTTCTGTCATGTGTCCAAATGCCTTGGCTCAGAGTCAGCTATTATCTGATTGTGCTCCTGAGAGCCTCCGTGGGCCATTTGATTAACTTGGAGGTGAGGTATAAATACAAGTTGTTGTATACAAGATTATACATCAAAGGGAATTCATTTGTTGTGCAACACCCGAGGATAAGATAAGGCGATAGATGAATGCAAGTCCTAGCTGTCCTTCACAAATGCTGATCGATCTGTGTATTATCAGCCATTTCTGCTTGTTCCCCACAGCCCGTTGCTTCCCCTTCTAACGAGTCTGGGTTTTCTTTCTGGACCAACTGCGTCTGTCTTAACCGGATGAATTGCGCGTAATGCAAATGTATTTTCTCAGCTTGACCTGACATAAAATCCACCTCCTCCCAATCTTTATATTTGGCAATGACCCTTCTCGGCAATCAACTCCCTGACCGGTTCCAACTCCTACGTTCAAGCAGCAATGTCCCTCCCTGCCTGCTCCAAGCTTTCTCTGAATCCTAACCTATGCCATCCAGTTCAAACGTAACACCCCTGCTCCCCTCCCAGCTCTGCTCACTGACCTACATTAGTTCCCAGTCCAACTGCATCCTGATTTTTAAATGGTTCTCCTTGTTTTCAAATCCCTCTGTAGCCCTGCTGCTCCTTGTAATCTCTGCAATCCCCCAATTCCGATTCCTTGATATTAGGGATCCGGGTTCAATTCCCGGCTTGGGTCACTGTCTGTGTGGAGTCTGCACGTTCTCCCCGTGTTTGCGTGGGTTTTCTCCGGGTGCTCCAATTTCCTCCCACAATCCAAAGACGTACTGGTTAGGTGGATTGGCCGTGCTAAATTCTCCCTCAGTGTATCCGAACAGGCACCGGAGTGTGGGCGACTATGGGATTTTCACAGTAACTTCACTGCAGTGTGAGTGTAAGCCTACTTGTGACTAATAAATGAATAACTTTAAAACTTTAATCTCTGAGTTTAGAGAGTTGTAAAGATTCGTAACCCCTTGACTGAAGAAGTCTCTCCTCACCTTGATTCTAAATGGTTGATCCCTTATTTTGAGATTATAATTCCCCCAATTCTTTGTTCCCCAGATGGGGGACACAACCTCTACCCTGTGAAGCCCTCTCAAAAACCATTTGTTTCAATGACATCGCCTCACGTCCCCCTCAAATCCAAACATATCTTCTGGTAGGACAGCCATCTTGTGCAATCGATCTCATGGACCTTTGTTGCAGCCCCCGCTAAGGCAAGTATGTCCTTGGAAGCAAAAAGAGCAGAGACCAAAATTACATATGATGATCCAGCTACAAAATTGCAGCAAGGCTTCTTTACTCTTGCACTTCAGTCTGCTTGCAATAGGAACTTTCCAACCATTTGACTTGCAAATTGATGGCAGTACCTGCTTGTTGATTTTAGTGTCAATGTGGTTTATGTACGAAGACTTCCCAATGCCTTTGAATACCCAGTTACCTACTAGTCTCTCACCTTGTTTTTTTAAAATTAGACCATAAGACATAGGAGCAGAATTAGGCCATTCGGCCCATCGGGTCTGCACCGACCCACAATCCCACCCAGGCCCTATCCCCGTAACCCCATGCATTTACCCTAGTTAGTCCCTCAGACGCTACGGGGCAATTTTAGCATAGCCCAACCACCTAACCCGCGCGTCTTTGGAGTGTGGGAGGAAACCAGAACACCTGGAGGAAATCCACGCAGACACTGGGAGAAGGTGCAGACTCTGCACAGATAGTCACCCGCCGCCAGGAATCGAACCCGGGTCCTTCGCTCTGTGAGGCAGCAGTGTTGGCCACTGTGCCTCCGTGCCTGTACAGCTTGGGACACAACTGCATTGTGTCTATTACCAACTGAGGCGGCGGGGGGGTGCTGGGGGAGGGAACTAAATTCAAATGTCAAAAATAAGGAACTGTGGCATTACAAAAGAAAAAGCAACAAAAAAAAAACCCCATCCTAACGCTTGCTGAGAACATCAAGGGCTGCAGCACAAAAGGACATAAATCACAATTGTTTTGGTTAAACCTGACATAACCCATGAGCACACCCTCTCCTCACCAAAGTAGATTTCCGCTTGATTCGGTGTACGAGACAAAGTGATGTTGCAGGCAACTGATAAATACAGCCGCACTGTGCGCGCACACACACACCATCTGCAGCAATGTTGCAATCATTTTTTACAAAGTGCAAATGCAAAGTCACCCCAATGATTTTTGGTCATTTGCAGCCAGGGAGAAGATAAGCTCGCTACAAACTGGGGCAGCACAGTGGTTAGCACTGCTGCCTCACAAGCACCAGGGACTCTGGTTCAATTCCCAGCTTGGGTCACTGTCTGTGCGGAGTCTGCATGTTCTCCCTGTGTCTGCGTGGGTTTCCTCCGGGTGCTCCAATTTCCTCCCACAGTCCGAAAGACGTGCTGGTTAGGGTGCATTGGCCGTGCTAAATTCTCCCCCAATAAATGTTAAAGTTTGTTTATTTGTCACAAGTAAGGCTTACACTAGCATTTCAATGTGGTTACTGTGAAATTCCCCTAGTCGCCACATTCCAGCGCCTGTTCGGGTCAATGCATCCTAACCAGCATGTCTTGGGACTGTGGGTGGAAACAGGAGCACCCGGAGGAAACCCACAAAGACACTGGGAGAGCGTGCAGACTCCACACAGACAATGACCCAAGCTGGGAACCGAACCCGAGTCCCTGGCGCTGTGAGGCAGCAGTGATAACCACTGTGCCACCGTGCCATCCCAATGTATCCGAACAGGTGCTGGAGTGTGGCAGTAACTTCATTGCAGTGTTAATGTAAGCCTACTTGTGACACAAATAAATAAACTTGCAGAGCATTTGCCTCCAAGTAGAACGAGTGGTTTCTGCTTCCTGATTTCTACCAACTGGGACTATGAATGTGTCTAGAATCTTGGTTAGACCACACTTGGAATACTGAGCAGAGTCCTGATTACCCTATTGCCAAGAGGGTACAGAGGCACTGGAATGTAAAGAAAGAATAACCAGAATGGTACCAGAACTGAGATTTTAGACTTGGCAAGAAAGATTGAAAGTAAAAGGCCAAGGGATAACCTGTTAGATCTTTTACATTGCAAAAGGTTTTAGATGGAGTAAACAGAGATGAAATGTTTCCACTTGTGGGGAGTCCCAAACGAGGGTTCATAAATATAAGATTGGCACTAATAAATCCAATAGGGAAGTCAGGAGAAACCTCTACCCAGAGAGCGGTAAGAATGTGGAACTTGTTACCACAGTGAGTAGTTGAGGTCGATTGCGTAAACGATTTTAAGGCAGGCGCTAGATGATATGATAGGAATAGGATGGGTTGGAAGGTGGCGCACGTGGAATATAAATATATATCGGTGACGCAGACCAATGGGCTGAGAGGCTGGTTTCTGGGCTGCAGATTCTTAATTGTTGTAATGTGAGCCAAGAAAGTGTTTCGTGTATGATGTCACTGGTACCTAATTGCAAAACTTGGTTTGGGGACTCCAAGGTGCAACGGGTAATTTGTTACTGATTTTGCTCGGGCGCACTCGCTGCGTGGATTGAGTTGACTCGTAATGCTTTCTTCAATTGGACACCGTGCCAAGATTTTCCTCTGGGTTCACACATGGGAATAATAGGCAAAAAAACTATTAGGGAAGGAGATTTTTTAAAAAGTGACAATTACTTGATTTATGTAGCACCTCTTAACATCCCAAGGTGCCTTACAGGAGCTTTTTTAAATTTATTAATGTCACAAGTAGGCTTGCATTAACACTGCAATGAAGTTACTGTGAAAATCCCCTAGTCGCCACACTCCGGCGCCTGTGATTTACACTGAGGGAAAATTTTACCATGGTCAGTCCACCTAACCAGCACATCTTTCGGACTGTGGGAGGAAACCCACGCAGACACGGTGGAGAATGTGCAAACTTCGCAAGCCGGGATTCGAACCCGGGTCCCTGGCGCTGTGAGGTAGCGGTGCTAACCACTGTGCCACCATGCCATTATTGAACTACATGAGTGATGTTTCGACAAGTCATGGTGGCACAGTGGATAGCACAGGTTTGATTCCTGAGTGTGTGGAGTTTGCGCGTTTTCCCCGTGCCTGCTTGGATTTCCTCCGGGTGCTCCTATTTCCTCCCACAGTCCAAAGACGTGCAGGTTAGGTGGATTGGCCGTGCTAAATTGCCCCTTAATGACTAAAGATGTGCAGGCGAAGGAGATTTGGCTCTGGCAAATGTGTGGGGTTAGAGGAATAGGGCGGGAGAAACTCCTCTCCTGACTCCTCAAAGCCTGTCCGTCGTCGAAACAAGGCATAAATCAGGAGTGTGATGGAATATTCTCCACTTGCCGAGATGAATGCAGCTCCAACAACATTCAAGAGGTGAAACATCGTCCAGGACAAAGCGACCTGCTTGATTGACACTCTATCTTTAAGTATTGACTTCCTGTACCACTGATGCACTGCAGAGGTGTGCACCATATACAAGGCACACTGCAGCAACTCAGCAAGGCTCCTGCGGCACCATTTCCCAAACCCGTGACCTCTACCATCTCGAAGGGCGAAGGCAGCAGGTGCATGGGAACGCCACTGACTGCAAGTTCCCCTCCATGCCCCACACCATCCTGACTTGCATCGCCGCCGCTCCTTCACTGTTTCTGGTTGAGATTCCCGGAGCTCTGTTCCTGGCCCCACTTTGGGTGTACCTGCACCACGTGGACTGTAGTGGTTTAACAAGGTGGCTCATCAGCACCTTCTGATGGGCAGTAAATATGTTGACCTTGCCAATGATGCTCATATCAAGGATGTAGAAATCATAGAAACCCTACAGTATAGAAAGGCCATTCGGCCCATCGAGTCTGCACCGACCACAAACCCACCCAGGCCCTACCCCCATATCCCTACATATTTACCCCCTAATCGCTCTAACCTACGCATCTCAGGACACTAAGGGCAATTTTTAGCATGACCAATCAACCTAACCCGCACATCTTTGGACTGGGAGGAAATGTAATCAGGTTAGGCAGAGTGGCACAATAGTTAACACTGCTGCCTCACAGCGCCAGGGACCCGGGTTCAATTCTGGCCTCAGGTCATTCTCTCTTTATGGAGTTTGCACATTCTCCCCATGTCTGCGTGGGTTTCCTCCGGGTGCTCCGGCTTCCTCCCACAGTCCAATGATGTGTGGGTTAGGTTAATTGGCCATGCTAAATTGACCCGAATGTCAGGGGGGATTAGCAGAATAAATGCGTGGGGTGACAGGAATAAGGTCTGGGTGGGATTGTGTTTGGTGCAGACTCGATGGGCCGAATGGCCTCCTTCTGCACTGTAGAGATTCTATGATCCAGTGAAAATATTTTTTCGTTGGTACCCGTGAGAATGGATCCTGTTCTGCAGAAGGAAAATGTTAGGGAATGCATTCCATTTCTTGTCTCACACAGTGTGTGTATCTTTTTCAGGCATGTATAGATGAAAATCTGGAAATGGTGGAATTTTTGCTGGCACATAACGCCAATGTTGACCTGTCGGATAATGAGGGATGGACTCCACTGCACGTAGCCGCATCGTGCGGCTATTCTGAAATTGTTGAGTAAGTTTTAACATTACTTTGGTAAATTCACAATCTATATGCTAAAGATGCAATGTCTTTCTTCCCCCAAGTTAAAACTTGCCGATGTGTGGAACTCAGCACGGCTGCTGAGGAACCTGGCTAAATGTTAAAGTTAGGTTTATTTATTAGTCACAAGTAAGGCTTACATGAACACTGAAGTGAAGTTACTGTGAAATTCCCCTCGTCGCCACACTCCGGTGCCTGTTCAGGTCAATGCACCCTAACCAGCACATCTTTCAGACTGTGGGAGGAAACCGGAGGAAACGCACGCAGACATTGGGAGAACCTGCAAACTCCACGCAGACAGTCACCCAAGCTGAGAATCGAACCCGGGTCCCTAGCGCTGTGAGGCAGCAGCGCTAACCACTGTGCCGCCGGCTAGTTGAGAGTAGTAATCATCTGGCGTCTTACCAAGGCCTTGCAGTACATTTCATTAGCTTTGTGTGGGTTGCTAATGATTCATTTGTGATCTCTAACTCCAAGTTGTTGTTTGGTGCAGTATTGGTGTGGGTGGCTGAAATATCAAGCAACTGCAGTCACGGTGTGTGTTTAACTAAGGTGTCAAAGTTTCATACCGGGTGTGAAAGGTTTTTACTATATTTGCTCAAAGTGAGAAAATTCGATACTTCATACAGCCCCACTTGCAGCATTGACTGCAGGGAAATTGGGTGCTTTGTGCAAGAAATATTCGAGCTTCAGTTTATTTTTTTTCCTAAGCAATCCCTTTTTAAGTACTATTTTAAATTGTGCTAACGCAGTCTGCGGCTTCTTCACTCTGCCTTAGGAGAGGCCTCGCATTAAAACTGCAAAAGTGATCCTCTTCACACATTGACTATCCCGGTTGACATTTTTTAACAGAACAGGGGGGCCAATGTAGCTGTAACAATTTGCAATTGTGACTTGACGCTAGAAACGTGACTAAAGGTTGCAACACCTGGAATAGAACAAAGAACAGTACAGCACAGGAAACAGGCCCTTCGGCCCTCCAAGCCTGTGCCGCTCCTTGGTCCAACTAGACCAATCGTTTGTATCCCTCCATTCCCAGGCTGCTCATGTGACTATCCAGGTAAGTCTTAAACGATGTCAGCGTGCCTGCCTCCACCACCCTACTTGGCAGCGCATTCCAGGCCCCCACCACCCTCTGTGTAAAAAACGTCCCTCTGATGTCTGAGTTATACTTCGCCCCTCTCAGCTTGAGCCCGTGACCCCTCGTGATCGTCACCTCCGACCTGGGAAAAAGCTTCCCACTGTTCACTCTATCTATACCCTTCATAATCTTGTACACCTCTATTAGATCTCCCCTCATTCTCCGTCTTTCCAAGGAGAACAACCCCAGTCTACCCAATCTCTCCTCATAGCTAAGACCCTCCATACCAGGCAACATCCTGGTAAACCTTCTCTGCACTCTCTCCAATGTGGCCTAACCAGCGTTCGATACAGCTGCATCATCAGACTCCAGCTTTTATACTCTATACCCCGTCCTATAAAGGCAAGCATACCATATGCCTTCTTCACCACCTTCTCCACCTGTGTTGCCACCTTCAAGGATTTGTGGACTTGCACACCTAGGTCCCTCTGTGTTTCTATACTCCTGATGACTCTGCCATTTATTGTATAACTCCTCTCTACATTATTTCTTCCAAAATGCATCACTTCGCATTTATCCGGATTAAACTCCATCTGCCACCTCTCCGCCCAATTTTCCAGCCTATCTATATCCTGCTGTATTGCCCGACAATGCTCTTCGCTATCCGCAATTCCAGCCATCTTCGTGTCATCCGCAAACTTGCTGATTACACCAGTTACACCTTCTTCCAAATCATTTATATATATCACAAATAGCAGAGGTCCCAGTACAGAGCCCTGCGGAACACCACTGGTCACAGACCTCCAGCCGGAAAAAGACCCTTCGACCACTACCCTCTGTCTCCTATGGCCAAGCCAGTTCTCCACCCATCGAGCCACTTCTCCTTGTATCCCATGAGCCTTAACCTTCTTAACCAACCTGCCATGTGGGACTTTGTCAAATGCCTTACTGAAATCCATATAGACGACATCCACGGCCCTTCCTTCATCAACCGTTTTTGTCACTTCCTCAAAAAACTCCTCCAAATTTGTAAGGCACGACCTCCCTCTTACAAAACCATGCTGTCTGTCACTAATGAGATTGTTTCGTTCTAAATGCACATACATCCTGTCTCTAAGAATCCTCTCCAACAACTTCCCTACCACGGACGTCAAGCTCACCGGCCTATAATTTCCTGGGTTATCCCTGCTACCCTTCTTAAACAACGGGACCACATTCGCTATCCTCCAATCCTCAGGGACCTCACCCGTGTTCAAAGAAGCAACAAAGATTTCCGTCAGAGGCCCAGCAATTTCACCTCTCGTCTCCCTGAGCAGTCGAGGATAGATGCCATCAGGCCCTGGGGCTTTGTCAGTTTTAATGTTCCCTAAAAAACCTAACACTTCCTCTCTTGTAATGGAGATTTTCTCTAACGGCTCAACACCTCCCTCCGAGACACTCCCGGTTAACACGCCCCTCTCCTTCATGAATACCGATGCAAAGTATTCATTTAGGATCTCCCCTACTCCCTTGGGTTCTAAGCATAATTCCCCTCCTTTGTCCCTGAGAGGTCCGATTTTCTCCCTGACAACTCTTTTGTTCCTAACGTATGAATAGAATGCCTTAGGATTCTCCTTAACCCTGCCTGCCAAGAACATCTCGTGACCTCTTTTTGCCCTTCTAACTCCCCGTTTGAGATCTTTCCTACTCTCTCTGTATTCCTCCAGAGCTCCATCTGTTTTCAGTTGCCTGGACTTAACATACGCCTCCCTTTTCATTTTAATCAGATCCTCAATTTCCCTGGTTATCCACGGCTCTCGAATCCTACCTTTCCTATCTTTCCTTTTTATAGGCACATGCCTATCCTGCAGCCTTATCAATAGTTCCTTAAAAGACTCCCACATGCCAGACGCGGACTTACCCTCGAACATCCTCTCCCAATCAACATCCACCAATTCCTGCCTAATCTGGCTATAGTCAACCTTCCCCCAATTTAGCACCCTGCCCGTAGGACAGCACTCATCCTTGTCCATTACTATCCTAAAGTTAACAGAGTTGTGGTCACTATTTGCCACATGTTCCCCTACCGAAACTTTGACGACCTGACCGGGCTCATTTCCCAGAACTAGGTCCAGTATAGCCCCCTCTCTAGTCGGGCTATCTACATACTGTTCCAAAGAACCTTCCAGTACGCATTTTACAAATTCCTCCCCGTCCGGACCCCCAGCTCTAAGCACTTTCCAGTCTGTGCCAGGGAAATTAAAGTCCCCCACTACAACAACCCTATGTTTTCTGCACCTATCCAGAATCTCCTGACATATCCTTTCCTCCACTTCCCGTGGGCTGTTGGGTGGTCTGTAGTACACCCCCAGCATAGTGACTGCACCCTTCCTGTTTCTGAGTTCCACCCACAGCGACTCAGTACATGACCCCTCTAAGTTGTCTACCCTCTGCACCGCGGTAATATGCTCCTTAACTAATATCGCTACTCCCCCACCTTTTTTAGCCCCTCCTCTGTCTCGCCTAAAACACTTATACCCCGGAATATTCTGCTGCCAGTCTTGTCCTTTTAACCAAGTTTCCGTCACCGCAACCACATCCAAATTCCGCATAAGCATTAAGGCCCTAAGTTCGTCTGTTTTACCCGTTACACTCCTCGCATTGAAGCAGATGCACTCCAGACCTCCAGGCCCAGTCAGGTCCTCCTCCTTCAGAGTGCTCCTCTTCTTAGCTAGCCTTGCCCTGGCCCCCAGCTCAACCCCAGCCTCAGTATTTACTGACCTCCTGTTTTGTTCCCCATCCCCCTGCCACACTAGTTTAAATCCTGCCGAAACACTCTAGCAAAACTCCCAGCCAGGATATTTGCTCCCTTCCAGTTAAGGTGTAACCCATCCTTTCTGTACAGTTGCCATCCTGACTTGAAGATTTCCCAGTTATCTATGAATTTAAAACCCTCCCTCTTGCACCAGTCCCTTAGCCATGCGTTCAACTGTAGAATCTCCCTGTTCCGAGCCTCACTTGCACTAGACACCGGGAGCAGTCCAGAGATTGCTCCCCTGGAGGTCTTACTTTTTAGCCTAGCACCCAACTCCCTGAATTTCTCTCGTATGACCCCCCTGCTCTTCCTACCTACATCATTTCCACCAATGTGTACAATCACATCAGTTTGACTACCTTCCTTTTTAAATATGCTTCCTACCCTCTCGGAGACATCCAGTACCCCGGCACCAGGGAGGCAGACTACCATCCTGGATTCTCGTTCAGTCCCACAGAAGCGCCTGTCCGTGCCTCTAACCATTGCGTCCCCCACAACTATCGCTCTCCTAAACCCCTTCTTTCCCTTCCGGACCCCTGAGCCTGTCTCCGTGGAGGCGATCTGGTCCTCGTGGCTTACCCCTGGAGGGTCATCCCCCTCCACAGAATCCAAAACAATATACCTATTTTGGAGGGGGACAACCACAGGGGATCCCTCTACAGACTGCTCACTCCCTTCCCTTCTCCCATCTGTTGCCCATCCCTTTCTTTTATGGGAGACTGCCACTGGGGTACTTTCTGGCACATCACCCTTCTGACTATTACCCCTCCTAACCGTGACCCACGTGTCTTCCTTCCGAGACCCTGGTGTCACTACCTGACTATAACTTTTATCTATTACTCTCTCATTTTCCCCAACTAAACTGAGTTCATCGAGCCTCAGCTCCAGCTCCCTTACACGATCCTTCAGGAGTTGCAGTTCCACACATCTGGCACAGATATGGACTTCCGGGAGGCAAGTTGTCTCCAGGAACTCCCACATCCCACACCGAATGCAGTATACTGGCCTCCCACTCATACCAGCCATGTCCTTTTTAGTTTTTGGGATAAAACAAAAAGGGGGTGTAACCGAAGAAAAACAAACAAACAACCTTCCTCGCCTGTGCCGAAGCCCTGTGAGCCAAAGCCCTTATAGCTCTCACTCTGTCCCCTGCTCACTCCACTGCCCGCTAACGACGCTGCCCGCTCAAAGGTGCGGCCTACTTTTAAACCCTCCAAAACCTTCCCAGGCTGCTGCTGGGCCTATTTCCTGTTTAGAAAAAAAACCTCCGATTTTTTTCACTAATTTAACTGAAAAATAATTAAATAAATTAGTGCACAAACAAGCTCCCTTACCCTCAGCCTGCTCCTGTGGAACAATGAGGGTCTGCAATGTTTCTTAAGACCTCTTTCTTTGTCCATGCTTATGGTCACCTGTACCCCACCCCCATATCTCCTTTGTGGCGCCAGGAAGCAATTTGGAATGTGGGGGGAAGGGGTGGGTGGGCAGCAGTGTCATCATTATGTGTACCGATGTTCCTGATCCAAGATTGGCTTCTCCGAGATGCCAAGAGGAGCAGTTAAAGATGGTGCAACCTGGACATGTCTGAAAGGCAATCGGAGGATTGGGAATGTGATTTTTGGGCCCATCATTGAGATACGGGGGTGGGTGGCACAGTGCTTAGCACTGCTGCCTCACAGCTCCAGGGACCCAGGTTCGATTCCCAGCCTTGGGTGACCGTACAAACTCCACACAGACATTCTCCCCGTGTCTGCGTGGGTTTTCACCGGGA
Source organism: Mustelus asterias (assembly GCF_964213995.1). Taxonomy (NCBI): domain Eukaryota; kingdom Metazoa; phylum Chordata; class Chondrichthyes; order Carcharhiniformes; family Triakidae; genus Mustelus; species Mustelus asterias. Next base: position 3,313,467 of record NC_135821.1, on the reverse strand, counting down.
GCTGTAGTTTCCTCCCACAGTCCAAAGATGTGCAGGTTAAGTGGATTGGCCATGATAAATTGCCCCTTAGTGTCTCAAGCTATGTAGGTTTGGTGAGGTTAAATATGGGGGATAGACCTGGGTCAGATTCTCTGTCAGAGAATTGGCGCAGACTCGATGGGCCAGATGGCCTCCTTCTGCATTGTAGGGATTCTATGATACCAGAGGAGTCTGCAAAACTCTCCCAACAACTGTAACCCGGAGGAGTCCAGTTAATCCCCTGATTGTTTCTCCTCTGCGTCAACATGGGCGGCAGGGTGGCACAGTGGTTAGCACTGTTGCCTCACAGCACCAGGGTTCGATTCCCGGCTTGGGTCACTGTCTATCCAAAGTCTGCACGTTCTCCCCATGTCTGCGTGAGTTTCTTCCAGGTGTTCCGGTTTCCTCCCACAGTCTGGAAGACATGCTGATTAGGGTGCATTGGCCATGCTAAATTCTCCTTCAGTGTACCCGAACAGGCATCGGAGTGTGGAGACTCGGGGATTTTCACAGTAACTTCATTGCAGTTTTTATGTAAGCCTACTTGTGATAAATAAACTTTACTTTTACTTTATGTTCGTGGTACTGGGGGCAGTGGCTAAAGGGTCTTTGCTGTCAATTGACCTATCTCTCCTGAATAAAGAGATTTTAGATTTCTTGACAAAAATGACCCCAAGCTTCTGGTGCCCCTGAGTCCTTGAAGACTGATGAATCCACTATATGAAAGAAATGTTTGAAGAATTATTAATAAAAGCTTACAGAAAATGGTCTGATGGACTCACATAATCACTAGTGACTGGGGGGTGGACAGGCTAATGCTGGAATGTTTTCTACCTTTTTATTATTTTTTCTTGTAATTCCAATGTATGTAGAAAGAAGCTCACTAATTGAGAGTCTTCTAATTAACTTTAGACGTCAATTTTTTGAAATGGAGTATAAGAAAAAGTCTCGGTCTGACCTTTTTAATTGATGTGGAGATGCCGGCGTTGGACTGGGGTAAACGCAGTAAGAAGTTTAACAACACCAGGTTAAAGTCCAACAGGTTTATTTGGTAGCAAAAGCCACACTTTAACCAGACTTTAACCTGGTGTTGTTAAACTTCTTACTTTTTAATTGACCCAAGGATCTGTTCCAAGCAGTTAGCCTTTACTTGGCTTGAAAAGACGCAGCAATAATGTATTTGGCTTTAAAGCAAGACAGAGCAGCAGAATAGTGGACGTGGAGAGGATGTTTCCACTAGTAGGAAAAACTAGAACCCGAGGGCACAACCTCAGACTGAAGGGACAATCCTTTAAAATGAGGAGGAATTTCTTCAGCCAGAGAGTGGGGAATCTATGGTAATCTTTGCCGTTGGAGGCCAGGTCATTGAGTGTCTTTAAGACAGAGATAGATAGGTTCTGATTAATAAGGGGATCAGGGGTTATGGGGAAAAGGCAGGAGAATGGGGATGAGAAAAATATCAGCCATGATTGAATGGCGGAGCAGACTCGATGGGCCGAGTGGCCTATTTCTGCTCCAGTTTTGTGGTCTTATGAATATTGCATTAGACATTTGGTGGTATGCTACTTGCACTCTTGGAAACAGCCCATCCTTTTGAGCTGCTCTAAACAATGAGAGTCTTGCTAATAAGCTACGTCCATCTGTATTAACCGTTGTATTCCTTGAAGTGAGTTGGGGAGTACAAACAAAGGAGCAGGGCCCAGCCCTCCATATTGGCAGTTAGCCGTCTCAACTCTTCATTCCCTTTTCCCTCAGCATTTGTTGACTCCTGTGGTTCCATTGTTTCGCTCAGGCACCTCTTGTACCTCTAAAGTTTGTTTATTAGTCACAAGTAAGGCTTGCATTAACACTGCAGTGAAGTTACTGTGAAACTTCCCTAGTCGCCACAGTCCAGCACCTGTTCTGATCAGTGCACCTAACCAGCACATTTTTCAGACTGGGAGGAAACCAGAACAACCGGAGGAAACCCACGCAGACAACATGGGGAGAACGTGCAGACAATGACCCAAGCTGGATTTGAACCCAGGCCACTGGCGCAGTGAGGCAGCAGTGCTAACCACTGCACCACCGTGCCACCAAACCCCTTCTAACCATACCACCACCTGAATCTGGACTGGACCCTCTCGTCACACTCTCAAAGACAGTTTGTGCTGGATGCTTAGAATGAGTGTTTTCAAATACATCTTGTTCCCTTCTATCCATCTCTGTAATGTACAGTTTGGACCTTGCGGAAATGCTGGTCGGTCTCTCGCTGAAGTGCCATTGGATACGTGGACTATGGGGGCAGTGCGGTGGCACAGTGGTTAGCACTGCTGCCTCACAGCGCTAGGGACCCGGGTTCGATTCTGACCTTGGGTCACTGTCTGTGTGGAATTTGCACATTCTTCCCGTGTCTGCGTGGGTTTCCTCCGGGTGCTCCGGTTTCCTCCCACATTCCAAAGATGTGCGGGTTAGGTGGATTGGCCATGCTAAACTGACCCTTAGGTTCAGGGGCATTAGCAGGATAAATATGTTGGCTTACAGTGATAGGGCCTGGGAGGGATTGTTGTTGGTGCAGGCTCGATGGGCTGAATGGCCTTCTCCTGCACTGTAGGGTTTCTATGATTCTATTCTATGACTAGAATGCAAATGTAATTCTGTTTCCAGTTTAAAGGTTAAGATTATATTCATTGGAGTTTAGAAGAACGAGGGGGAGTCTCATAGAAACTTATAAGATCCAAATAGGGCTAGACAGGGTAGATGCAGGAAGGATGTTCCCAATAGTGGGGGTGTCCAGAAACAGGGGGTCACAGTCCGAGGTTACAGGGTAAACCTTTTAGGACTGAGATGAGGAGAAATTGGCACATGAAGTCATTTAACATAACCTGTCACTTGTAGATTCAGAAAAAAAATCCCTGATGGTGAGGGAGTCCAGAACTAGGGGTCAAAGTTTGAGGATAAGGGGTAAACTGAGATGAGGAGAAATTTCTTCACCCAGACAGCAGTGAGCCTGTGGAATTCGCTCCCACAGAACGTAGTTGAGCCAAAACATTGTATGTTTTCAAGGAGTTAGATATAGCACTTTGGGTGAAGGGGATTTAATCAAGGAAATTTTTACCCTACAGTCATGCTGTCCCGTTGCGGCGTGGCACTGTTTTTGGGGCGGGGGGGGGGGGGGTCGTGGCACTGTTTTTGAGTGGGGGCGGGGGGTGTAATTGCCACGCACGTGCTTTTTAAATGGGATGTTTCCATTCTAAATGTGGGGATAGAAATTGATAATCGGGTACTTCCAGATACCAGACTTTCAGTCTATGAACGGATAATGTGAATGTGTCAGTTTTGAACTCTGTCCTATTTTAACAGTGAAAGTACCCGCGGTACAACTATCGATTTTAAACTAGTTTTGAGAGGGAACCACTCTGGTAAAGCACCGATGTTTTGATGTTAGTCGGACTGGAACTGTTGCCGGCAGTGACTTGAGATTGAGTCGAACAGGATACAACGTGGTACCGATAGTTAACCAATCCCCTCCCTGATGGACTAACCTCCCTTTGAAAACAACAAGCTTTTCTCTGGAGGGAATAAAAAAACCCACAAACTCATTCTGTCCCAATATTCCTTTAAACTGAAACGTGTATTTTCCTCTTCATTTGCAATGAGCTTTCAAAGTTAAGAGGAGTTGAGATTTTTTCATGGGCGGCACAGTGGTTAGCAATGCTGCCTCACAGCGGCAGGGACCCGGGTTCGATTCCCGGCTTGGGTCACTGTCTGTGCGGAGTCTGCATGTTCTCCCCCGTGTCTGCGTTAGTTTCCTCCGGGTGCTTCAGTTTCCTCCCACAGTCCTAAAGACGTGCTGGTTAGGTGCATTGGCTGTGCTAAATTCTCCCTCGGTGTACCCGAACAGGCGCCGGAGTGTGGCGACTAGGGGAGTTTCACAGTAACTTCATTGCGGCATTAATGTAAACCTACTTGTGACAAATAAATAAACTTTTCTGCCGGATATCTAATGAAACTAATTCTCTCTCTTCTCTCTTTCTCTTTTTTTTCTCTCTTTCTCTCCCTCTCAGGCACCCCCTACTTTTTTTCTTTTCCTCCTCTGCACTCACTCTCAAGGATAGTTAATTGTTGGAATGAGACAACTGATAAGATCTGAGGCCTCACTAGATGCACAGCAAATGGAACTGATTCACTTTAATAAAATAGCAGCATGTATTTCTTCAGCCTCCCTTTACATCAGTGTAAAATGTTTGTACGACTGTTACAGGGGACACATTGAAATAGCATTCTTCCTTTTACATTGTTCTTTATTAACTTTCTCTAGTTTGATGGGAAGGCAACATTAAACAATAGCAAAGCTGAAGATTTAGAACTTCTAAAGGACATGTAGGGTTCTTGTTTCTTCCGGGAATTTGGTAGATGTCGCCTAAACTGATGCTTCTGTCCAATGCAACAACAACATGCCTTTGTGTGGCAAATGTGCCTCTGATGTAATTAACATAGTAAGAAGTCTCACAACACCAGGTTAAAGTCCAACAGGTTTATTTGGTAGCAAATACCATAAGCTTTCGGAGCAATGCTCCTTCGTCAGATGGAGTGGTCTCTGTTCCCCCCCGCCCCGAGGAGAACAGAGACCACTCCATCTGACGAAGGAGCATTGCTCCGAAAGCTTATGGTATTTGCTACCAAATAAACCTGTTGGACTTTAACCTGGTGTTGTGAGACTTCTTACTGTGCTTACCCCAGTCCAACGCCGGCATCTCCACATCGTAATTAACATTCCCAAGGCACTTCACAGTATTATGAAGTAAAATTAAACATCGGGTCACAGAAGGCAGTGTTACAGCAGATAGCCAAAAGCTTCTATCATTTGGTTTAGACTATCAAATAGAATATTATATTTGAAGTGCTGGCAGAAACATGCCAAATACCTTTTAACCATAGAATTCCCAGAGTGCAGAAGGAGGCAATTCGGTCCATCAAGTCTGCACCGAACCTCCGAAAGAACATCTTACTCGGGTCCACCCACCCGCCCTATCCACATAACCCCGCGGATTTGCCATTGCCAATCCACCTAACCTGCACATCTCGTGCGAGGAAACGCGACAGCGATACGGTGGCACAGTGGTTAGCACTGCTGCCTCAAGCTCCAGGGACCTGGGTTCGATTCCCAGCTTGGGTCACTGTCTGTGTGGAGTTTGCACATTCTCCCCGTGCCTGCGTGGGTTTCCTCCGGGTGCTCCGGTTTCCTCCCACAGTCCAAAGATTTGCGGGTTAGGTTGATTGGCCATGGTAAATTGCCCCTTAGTGTCTCAGGATGTGTGGGTTAGAGGAATTAGTGGGGTAAATATGTGGGGTTGTGGGGATAGGGCCTGGGCGGGATTGTTGTCAGTGCAGACTCGATGGGCCGAATGGCTTCCTTCTGGACTGTGGGGTTTCTATGATTCTATGAAACCGGACCCAGAGAAAACCCACGCAGACACGGCGAGAACATGCAAACTCCTCACAGACAGTGACCCGAGCTGGGAATTGAACCCGGGTCCCTGGTGCTGTGAGGCAGCAGTGCTAACCACTGTGCCGCCCACTACTGTAGCGTGCACTGAACTATAGGGTCATTAGGAATCCAAACGCTCCATGTCTGTGCATGACACACTTTCCTGGCCTACCGATGCATTGAATTTAAATTCCACTTCAAATCTCGCCCTGGTCTCTCCCTATCCTATATCTCATTCTCCATCTCTACTATTAACTGCCTTTGGCATCAGAGCCTTCAGCTGCCTGAGACATATTCTTTGGAACTCCCTCGCTTTTTTCCACTTTTTTTCTTAAGACCAATCTTTCTTGATCAAACTTTTGTATACTTTTTTTAAAAAAGCAAATTACTGCGGATGCTGGAATCTGAAATCAAAAGAGAAAATGCTGAAAAAAGAGCTGATGTTTCTAGTGCAGATGGACTCGAATCGTCGGCTCTTTTGTCTCCTTACAGATGCTGCCAGATCTGCTGAGATTTTCCAGCATTTTCTCTATTGGTTTTGTCTACTATTCATGCGTCTCCCTCCATGCCTTCGTGTCCATCCCTTTATCTGTTTCCCTTCCTTGCTACACCTTGTGGAGAGGAGCGATATGCGCGATCCAAGAAGATCGCGCATATCAACACAGACATCAAGTTTCTACACAGATGCAAGAAAGCAGACAAGATAATCACATTCCAACCATTATCTTGCAGTTGAGTCTGTGTCTATATATGCCGTGTTTGTGAACCCAACTCTCCACTCACCTGATGAAGGGGCAGCGCTCCGAAAGCTCGTGCTACCAAATAAACCTGTAGGACTTTAACCTGGTGTTGTGAGACTTCTTACTGTCGCTACACCTTGGGGCCTCTTTTGTGAGTTAAAGGTGCCACCTAGCAGCTTATTGTAGATTAGCCCCGTGTAAGAGGAGAAATCCATGGTCTTGGCTTGAACGGATACTTTGAGACCAGCTTGAGTGTTGGATCAGTTATTTAGGAATTTCTACTGCCAACAACGGTTAGGACATTTGCCTGTTGAACTTCTTTCAACATTCAGTGAGATCATGGCTGATCTGTGACCTAACTCTGTGTGCCTCACATGAGGCCTTTGTCTCCTATTTCTTCATAACCTTTGGTTAACAAAAAACTCTAACAATCTCAGATTTGTAATTAACAATTGACTGCTGTTTGTGAAAGGAGAGTTCTAAACTTTACCACCCTTTTCCATTTCCTAACTTTGCTCTTCATAAATGCTATGCAGTAGAGCATGGGCTTATTGCTGTTCTGCATTCCTTCTCCATGCATCCTCTATGTTAAAATACATATTTTCTACCTTCTCTTTCTCAAGATTTTATCAGAGCTTTAAAATTGGACGAAGAGGCATGCATCAGATATGAGTGGTGGCGGACAATTAAACAACTCACTAGGGGACAAGACTGCACAAGGACCTCATCTTCCATGGTGGGGAGCTCAATATATCAGTGCAAAAGATGAGGCCGGGATAGCATGGTAGCACAGTGGCTAGCAAATGCTATGTGTCCTTACAATGTTCATACGGTAGGACTGAAGACTTGTGCTAGCCACACTTCTAGCCAAGCTATTCCAGTACAGCTACAACACTGGGATCCCACCCAGCAATGTGGAAAATTGCTGTGGTGTGTGTGCCTTGTGTACACAAAGTAGGACAAATCAAACCCAGCCAATTACTGCCCCATCAGTAAGTCGATGGAAGGCGTCATCAACAATGCTATTGAGTGGCACTTGCTTAGCAATACCCTGATCATTGGTGTTCAGTTTGGAATCCGCCAGGGCCACTCAGCTGCTGACAACTTTACAGCCTAGGTTCAAACATGCGCAAAACAAAACAGAGGTGAGGTGAGAATTGCTCCCTTGACATTAAGGCAGCACTTGACTGAGTGTGGCAGCAAGGACCCCTGGCGTAACTGGAGTTAATGGGATTCTGGGGGCGAAGCTCTCCAGATTTGAATCATTAGCACAAGAGTCAATTATCTCAGTCCCAGGACATCACTGCAGGAGTTCCTCAGGGTGGTGTCCTAGGCCCAACCATCTTCAGCTGCTTCATCAATGACCTTCCTCCTATCATAAGGGCAGATGTGATGATTGTTGATTGACACTCCTCAGATACTGAAGCAGTCCGTGTCCTAATGTGGACAATATCCAGGCTTGGGCTGACAAGTGACAAATAACATTCGCGCCTGACAAGTGCCATGCAATGACCATCTCCGACAAGAAAGGATGTAATCATTGCCCAATGACATTCAATGGTATTACCATCTCTGAATCCCTCACTGCCAACATTCTGGGGGTACCAGTGACTAGAAACTGAACTGGTACCACGGCTACAAGAGCAGTCAGAGGCGAGCAATCCTGCAGCAAGTATCTCACCACCTGACTCCCCAAAGCCTGTCTGCATATCAAGTCAGGAATGCAATGGAATACCCACCCCTTGCCTGGATGAGTGCAACTCCAATAGCACAAGAAGCTTGACACAATCCAAGATGAAGCAGCCTGCTTGATTGGCACCCCATCCACTCCCTCCACTACCGATGCACAGTGGCAGCGGTGTGTACCACCAACAAGATGCATAGAACATAGAAACATAGAACAGTACAGCACAGAACAGGCCCTTCGGTCCACGATGTTGTGCCGAGCTTTATCCGAAACCAAGATCAAGCTATCCCACTCCCTATCATCCTGGTGTGCTCCATGTGCCTATCCAATAACCGCTTAAATGTTCCTAAAGTGTCTGACTCCACTATCACTGCAGGCAGTCCATTCCACACCCCAACCACTCTCTCTGCCGAAAGAACCTACCTCTGATATCCTTCCTATATCTCCCACCACGAACCCTATAGTTATGCCCCCTTGTAATAGCTCCATCCATCCGAGGAAATAGTCTTTGAACGTTCACTCTATCTATCCCCTTCATCATTTTATAAACCTCTATTAAGTCTCCCCTCAGCCTCCTCCGCTCCAGAGAGAACAGCCCTAGCTCCCTCAACCTTTCCTCATAAGACCTACCCTCCAAACCAGGCAGCATCCTAGTAAATCTCCTCTGCACTCTTTGCAGCGCTTCCACATCCTTCTTCTAGTGAGGTGACCAGAACTGCACACAATATTCCAAATGTGGTCTCACCAAGGTCCTGTACAGTTGCAGCATAACCCCACGGCTCTTAAACTCCAACCCCCTGTTAATAAAAGCTAACACACTATAGGCCTTCTTCACAGCTCTATCCACTTGAGTGGCAACCTTTAGAGATCTGTGGATATGGACCCCAAGATCTCTCTGTTCCTCCACAGTCTTCAGAACCCTACCTTTGACCCTGTAATCCACATTTAAATTAGTCCTACCAAAATGAATCACCTCACATTTATCAGGGTTAACCTGCACTTCAGGAACTCACCAAGGCTCCTTGAGCAGCACCTTTCAAACCCACAGCCACTCCCCCCTAGAAGGACAAGGGCAGCAGATACATTGGAACATTACCAAGAAGCTCCCCTCCAAGCCACCCACATCCTGATTTGGAAATATATCACCGTTCCTCTACTGGGTCACAATCCTGGAACTTCCCAACAGCACTGTGGGTGTACCTATGCCACATAGACTGGAGCTGTTTAAGAAACCAGCTCACCACCACCTTCTTGAGGGTGAATTGGGGTTGACAAACCCCTAGCCAGCTATGCCCACATCCCAAGAATGAGTTAACAAAAAAGAGGGAACAGAAGGATGTGCAGATGAATGGGAGGAGATTCATGTGGAGCATAAATGCCGGAATGAACCAGTAGGGCTGAATGGCTTCTTTCTGTTTTGAACTATCACAGCACCAGGGACCCAGGTTTGATTCCTGGCTTGGGTCACTGTCTATGTGGAGTCTGCACGTTCTCCCCGTGTCTGCGCGTTTCCACTCCACCTGACGAAGGAGCAGCGCTCCGAAAGCTAATGGTATTTGCTACCAAATAAACCTGTTGGACTTTAACCTGGTGTTGTTAAAACTCTTACAATAAATGCTGGCCAGCCAGCGACACCCTTGTCCCATGAATGAATAAAAAAAATTAGATCCATATGTTATGGATTACGTATCTGCATTTACTATGACTAAGTTTTGTCAACTTACCGTCAAAGTGAAAAAATATATATTTTCTATATCCTGATCATTTGCAAGCTTGACTCTTGTATTTAATTCTTTCTTATTTGTGCAAATTAGAACATCAGATCATAACCGCAGAATGGTAATTTTAAAAAAATTAAGAGTCTGAGACAATTTATATTATTTATTCCTTTAACATATCTGGGCAACGCTGGCTATCCTCCTTGAGGAGGGGGTGGCGAACCACCTTCTTGAATTGCTGTAGTCCATATTGTGTAGGTACACCCACAATGCTGTTAGGAAGGGAGTTCCAGGATTTTGATCTGGCAAAAACGAAGGAACGGCAATATCTTTCCAAGTCAGGATGGTGAGTGAGGTGGAGGGGAACCTGCAGATGGGTGATGTTCCCAAGCATCTCATAGAATCCTTCAGCGCAGAAGGAGGCCATTTGGCCCATCGAGTCTGTACCCACCACAATCCCACCCAGGCCCTAACCCATAACCCTAGCATTTACCCTAGCTAGTCCCCCTGACATTAAGGGACAATTTAGCTCGGCCAATCCACCTAACCTGTACATCTTTGCACTGTGGGAGGAAGCCGGAGCACCCGGAAAAAACCCATACAGACACGGGGAGAACGTGCAAACTCCACATCGACAGTGACCCAAGCCGGGAATCAAATCCGGGTGCTCCGTGTTTCCTCCCATAGTCCAAAGATGTGCGGGTTAGGTGGAATGGCTGTGATAAGTTGCCCTTTAGTGTCCTGGGATGCATGGGTTAGGGGATAAATATGTGAGGTTACGGGAATAGGTCCTGGGTGGGATTGTTGTTGGTGTCGACTTGATGGACTGAATGGCCTCTTTACGCACTGTAGGGATTCTATGAAAAACCTCTTCCAATTTAGCCTTCTGCATCCACCTTAAAGCTGAGAGATTTTGATTGTTATTCATCTTGGCTTCCTTCCTGCTTTAATTCCTGGTGGTGTTCTGCACATATCTCCCCCAGCAATTATATTTCTTTATTTTTATCTCCAACTGTAACCATCCATGTTCAATTTAATTTGTTGTAGGTGTTTAATCAGCCATGGTGCCAACATTGCTGCTGTGAATAGTGACGGGCAGCTGCCTATTGACCTCGCAGAGGAGGACTACATGGAGACCCTGCTGCAGGATCACATTAACAAGCAGGGTATGTCAAGGCGTCTGGAAACAATGGGCAGTACAATAATGTAGAACATAGAACATTACAGCGCAGTACAGGTCCTTCGGCCCTCGATGTTGCGCCGACCAGTGAAACCAATCTAAAGCCCATCTAACCTACACTATTCCAATATCATCCATATGTTCATCCAATGACCATTTAAATGCCCTTCAATGTTGGCGAGTCTACTACTGCTGCAGGCAGGGCATTCCACGCCCTTACTACTCTGAGTAAAGAACCTACCTCTGACATCTGTCCTATATCTATCACCCCTCAATTTAAAGCTATGTCCCCTCGTGCTAGCTATCACCATCCGAGGAAAAAGGCTCTCACTATCCACCCTATCTAATCCTCTGATCATCTTGTATGCCTCTATTCAGTCACGTCTTAACCTTCTTCTCTCTAACGAAAACAACCTCAAGTCCTTCAGCCTTTCCTCATAAGACCTTCCCACCATACCAGGCAACATCCTAGTAAATCTCCTCTGCACCCTTTCCGATGCTTCCACATCCTTCCTATAATGCGGCGACCAGAACTGTACACAATACTGCAAATGCGGCCGCACCAGAGTTTTGCACAGCTGCAGCATGACCTCCTGGCTCCGAAACTCAGTCCCTCTACCAATAAAAGCTAACACTCCGTACGCCGCCTTAACAACCCTATCAACCTGGGTGCCAACTTTCAGGGATCTGTGCACATGCACAAATACCATTCGTGTCGGTCAGAGTCTCTCTCTTGCCTCTGAGTCAGGCGATTGTTGATTCAAGTCTCACTCCGAGACCTGAGCACGATAACACTGAGGGAATGCTGCACTGTCAGAGCCGTGTGATCCCCGCAAGGCTGCCCCTCTGACCCCCTTCTCCCCGCAGTGCCAATCCAGACGGCCAGCTCTGATCGTTGGCCTCCCTTCCTCCCCTGCCAATCCCTATGCAGAGTGGCAGCGGGACCCCCCCCCCCCCCCCCACACCCTTGGCACTGCCCCATGCCTGATGGACAGTGCCAAGGTGTCCCATGGGCGGTGCTGTGACCCTGGCTGGCAATGCCAGGGTGCCAATGCTCAGTGGGCACAATCCCCAGCCATCTTCCAGATGAAGTGTTGAACCAAAATCTCAACTCCATTCTTGGGTGGGGCTGTAATAAAGTCCCATGGTACAATTTGGCAGGCAAGTTCTGCAATTTTTATCCCTCGCTAAAATGGACTAATACGAGAAGGAAATACTCCAGATGCTGCCAATCTGAAATAAAAACATGGTGTTGGTAAAACTCAACAGGTCCGGCAGCATCTGTGGAGAGAGAAAGAGGTAAGGTTTTGAATCCAATATGACTCTTCACCAGAATGAAATATCTGGCCCTCGTCACCTTGTTGTTCGAAGAACAAAGAAAATTACAGCACAGGAACAGGCCCTTCAGCCTTCCAAGCCTGCACCGACCATGCTGCCCGACTGAACTAAAACCCCCTACCCTTCCGGGGACCGTATCCCTCTATTCCCATCCTATTCATGTATTTGCTCAGACACCCCTTAAAAGTCATTATCGTATCTGCTTCCACTACCTCCCCCGCCAGCGAGTTCCAGGCATCCACCACCCCCTGTTTTTAAAAAAAAAACTTGCCTCATACATCTCTTTTAAACCTTGCCCCTTGCACCTTAAACCTGTGCCCCCTAGTAATTGACTCTTCCACCCTGGGAAAAAGCTTCTGACTATCCACTCTGTCTATGCCCCTCATAATCTTGTAAGACTTCTAACAGGTCACCCCTCAGCCTCCATTGTTCCAGTGAGAACAAACCAAGTTTCTCCAACCTCTCCTCATAGCTAATGTCCTCCATGCCAGGCAAACATCTTGGTAAATCTTTTCTGTACCCTCTCCAAAGTCTCCATATCCTTCTAGTAGTGTGGCGACCAGAATTGAACACTAAATTCCAAGTGCGGCCTAACTAAGGTTCCATAGAGCTGCAACATGACTTGCCAATTTTTAAACTCAGTGTCCCGACCGATGAAGGCAAGCATGCCGTATACCTTCTTGACTACCTTCTCCACCTGTGTTGCCACTTTCAGTGCACCTGTACACCCAGATCGCTCTGCCTATCAACCCTCTTAAGGGTTCTGCCATTTACTGTATATTTCCTATCTGTATTAGACCTTCCAAAACGCATTACCTCCACAATTTGTCCGGATTTGTTTGTGGTACTTTGTGTACAAATTGGTCACTGACTACCTTTGGAAATTCGGGATGTTCTAAAGTGAATAATTTGCATGGCTGTGGGAAAAGAGCAGGCAAACTACTGGACTGCTTCCTTCTGCACCACATAATTCCATGACTTCGAAAGTAATTAATTACATGTAAAGTGCTTTGAGATGTTGTGCAAGGCACTAAGCAAGCCTTACTTTCCTATTCAGTTAGCGACATTTCTTGGCGCATTTAAGTGTGCACAAGATCACAGCTGCTATTTGTAGTAAATCCTCACTCGCGTAATCATCCTTTGTAACTTGCAAATAGTGGAACTCAGGTCAGCGCTTGCATCTGAGATATGTTTATTCAGGAGCAGTGGGAGCTGCCTACTGTGTTGACCTGGAAGTCTTGCTTGCCCTACTGGGTTTTCACGGTGGTGCTGTTTTTCTCGTGTTGGAACGGGAAATGGGACATTTGAGAGGTGTTGTGACAGTGACTGTAATCGCTTCTTCCATCATCAGTGCGTGTTCATGATACAGCGGTCGTCATGTTCACTGACCCACCTTGGCTCCCGGTCCAGCAATGCCTCAATTTTAAACGGTTGGGGCTATGTTGTGATTTCTGAAACCGGGTGGCTTCGTAGGATTTAATGTGCTTGTCGCAACCCATGTATCACTGTTTGTTTTGAGCTGCCACCCGTATTGTTGTGCAATATTTAAGACCTTCTGTCCTTGCTCTTGCTCCCGCTCTTGTTTCTTTAGGGATTGATGTGGAATCTGCTAGACGCGAGGAAGAGGATTTGATGCTGCAGCATGCCAGGCAGTGGCTAAACAGTGGGAAGATAGAAGACACATCTCACCCAAAATCTGGTGCCAACGCTCTCCATGTCGCTGCAGCCAAAGGCTACATAGAGGTGATGAGGCAAGTGTAAATTCCCTTTTTATCCTGTGTCTGGAATGTGCTCCTACCAGGGCTACAAAGGTTTTAATTAGTAAAGTAAAGTTAAAGTTTATTTATTGGTCACAAGTAGGCTTACATTCACACTGCAATTAAGTTACTGTGAAAATCCTGCATAATGATTTCGAGAAGAAATTAGATATAGCTCTTGGGACTAAAGGGATATGGGGGAATGGAGAGGAATCAGGATATTGAGTTTGATCAGAAGGAATGGTGGAGCAGGCTGGAAGGCCCAACTGGCCTACTCCTGCTTCTAGTTTCTATTAACTGATTCGCAGCAAGGTGCCAATAAAGGTACTAACTTTGTCCTTTGAGCTCTTTTGCTAAGGAAGAGGGTTATCATGAGGAATTGCCTGTGACGTCTGGTCGTAGACATAGAAACATAGAGATGTGGAAAGTGACTTGGTGAGGACCCGATCAAGTTACGTCGTGATGTCTGTTTTTCATTTGGTAGGGCGGTCTGTCCTCCTGAGTCGAAAATCTGTCGATTCACTCCCCACTTCAGGACTTGAACGTAAGATGCAGGCTGACAGTGTTGCGTTCCTGGAAGAATAGCGCACTGTCCAAAATGCAGGGCTTTCTGATGTTCAAACTGTCTGCCTCTAACCGTCGATATTTAAAGATCCTATGCACAAATTATTGCCTACAAAGAGTTACTGCATTTCAAAGTAATTGTGGACTATTTTAGGGTACCCTGCGAAACAGACACAGCTTTTTCAATGTTTTTCTAGACCTGAGGTGAGATGCATTTTATTTTTATCAGTGCTGCGGGTGCATTGCTGTCTTCACTTTGATGTATTGCAGCACACCTGCATTGTTTTGCAAGAAGCAGCCCAGATCAAAATCAAGGGATTGGATTCCATAGTGCACCAAAGCAATACCTGACATCGAATACACTGTCATCCACGCCAAGCGTTGTATAAGTCCAACCCAGTGCAATTTCAGGCTTTGAAAGTCCTCAGTAATTCATTTGGGTCCTCTGGAAAATACATCATAGAATCCCTACAGTACAGAAGTAGGCCATTTGACCCATCAAATCTGACCACAGTCACACCCAGGCCCTATTCCTATAACCCCACGCATTTACACTGCTAGTCCCCCTGACACTAGGGTCAGTTTAGCATGGCCAATCAACCTAACCTTCATATTTTTCGACTGTGGGAGGAAACCGGAGCACCTGGAGCAAACCCACGCAGATGCAAACACCACAGAGTGTCCCGAGGCTGGAATTGAACTTGAGTCCCTGCGCTGTGATATGAATGGCTATCTGGAGAATCTAGACAGCCTGCGTTTTTCAGAGCAGAGAAGTTGAAAGGGAGATTTAACAGAGCCTGATATGGTTTATTATTGTCACATATATTGGGATACAGTGAAAAGTGGTGTTTTTTGCATGCCATGCAATCAAAACATATTGTTCATGGAGTACGCAGGGGAGAAGGAAAGGAGAGAGTGCAGAATGTAGTGTTACAGTCATAGCTAGGGTGTAGAGACAGATCAGTTTAATATATGGTAGATCCATTCAAAAGTCTGACAGCAGCAGGGAAGAAGCTGTTCTTGAGTCGGTTGGGACGTGATCTCCGACTTCTACCTTTTTTCCCGACGGAAGAGGGTGGAAGAGAGAATGTCTGGGGTGTGTGGAGTCCTTGATTATGCTGGCTGCTTTGCCAGGGCAGCGGGAAGTGGAGACAGAGTCAATGGATGGAAGGCTGATTTGAGCGGTGGACTGGGTTTCGTTCACGACCCTTTGTAGGAGAGAGTGCAGAACATACTGTTGACATTGCAGATAGGGTGAAGAGAAAAATCAGCTTAATATGTGATGGGTCCATTCAAAAGTCTCAGGGCAGCAGGGAAGAAGCTGTTCTTGAGTTGGTTGTTACGTTTTCTCAGAATTTTGTATCTCTTTCCCGACAGAAGAAGGTGGAAGAGAGAATGCCCAGGGCGCGTGGGGTCCTTACTTATACTGGCTGCTTCAAAATTAGAACATCAGGTTGAAGTCCAACAGGTTTATTTGGTATCACGAGCTTTCGGAGCACTGCTCCTTCATCAGGTGAGTCTCACTTGATGAAGGAGCCGTGCCCCGAAAGCTTGTGACACCAAATAAACCTGTTGGACCTTAACCTGATGTTGTGAGGCTTCTTGCTGTGCCCACCCCAGTCCAACGTCGGCATCTCCACGTCAAAATGAGAAGGGTTTTGACAGAGTAGATGGAAAGAAGCTAACTGAAAGAGCAGAGAATTGGGACTAATTGGCAGCATTTTCGGATAAATGGCTCGAGCACGGTGGTCCAAAAAGGCTTCCTCTTTTCATCATTTGTTTTGCCTGCTGTTGAGTCACACTTTTGGAATGGGTTTGCTGAGTCGGCACTTCACATCTGGGATGACTCATCTCAATGCTACCTTCCATTTTGACCAGTGTAATTTCATTGCAGGCTACTCCTTCAGGCGGGGTTCAGTGTTCATGCGCAAGATAAGGATGGCTGGACCCCACTGCATGCTGCTGCGCACTGGGGAATGGAAGATTCCTGCAGGCTTCTTGTGGAGCATTTCTGTGACATGGAAGCATTAAATAATTCGGTAAGTTTATCTTATGATATAAATGATTTTTTTCCCCACAGTTATCTTAGAGTACAATTTATCACTTTTAGCAAATTGGAATAGCTGGTCAAAATAAGTTCTTTGAATGTAGATTTCTGTGGAGAATTATCTTCCTCTACTTGCTCTGTGATTTAGTTGAATTTGGGTATTCATCCATTCACCAGAGTAAAATCCAGAAAAAATCTGACTGGAAGGTTTACGTGCATCGTACTCCATCTGTTCAATTCCTTGAAATGAAATGGAAAGAAAATCAGATGCAAGAGCTATGTAATCTTCGCCAACAGATACAATCCCTGCTGTGCAGAAGAGGCCATTCGGCTCATCGAGCCTGCACTGACAACAATCCCACCCCGGTCCTATCCCCGTAACCTCCCGTATTCACGCTGCTAATCCCCCTGACACTAAGGATGAATTTAGCATGGCCAATCACCTAACCAGCACATCTTTGGACATCGGGAGGAAACCCACGCAGATACAGGGAAAACATGCAAACTCCACTCATGGTAGTCACCCGAAGCTGGAATTGAACCTGGGTCCTTGCGCTGAGGGGCAGCAATGCTAATCACTGTGCCACCGTGTCGTTTTCTGAACTTCATCCAATGGATATTTCACATTCAAAGTTTATTTATTAGTCACAAGTAGGCTTATATTAATACTGGAATGAAGTTACTGTGAAAATCTAGTCGCCACACTTTGGTGTCTGCTCGGGTACACCGAGGGAGAATTTAGCATGGCCAATGCACCTAGCCAGCATGTCTCTCAGACTGAGAGGAAACCAGAGCACCCGGAGGAAACCCACGCAGACACGTGGAGAACGTGCAGACTCCACACAGACAGTGACCCAAGCCGGGAATCAAACCCGGGTCCCTGGAGCTGAGAGGCAGCAATGCTAACCACTGTGCCACTATGCTGCCCTGCTGTGGTCCATAGAATCCCTGCAGTGCAGCAAAAGGCCATTTGGCTCATCAAGTATGCACCAATTTTCCAAAAGAACATCTTACCCAGCCCCTCCCATTCGTCTTATCCCCGTAACCCCGTGCATTTACAATTGCTAACCCATCTAACCTACATATCTTTGAACTGTGGGAAGAGACCGGAGCACCCAGAGGAAACTCACGCAGACATGGGGGCGAACATGCACAAACCACCCACTTGATCACCCAAGGCCAGAATCGAACCCAGGTTATTGACGCTGTGAGGCAGCAGTGCTAACCACCGTGCCACATTCTGAATATGAAAACCTGTTCCGTTGGTTCTCTACAAAAAGAGAATGGAAAGCAGGATGTTCACAGTTTACACTGGTTGTCCCTTGTAATGGAAAGTTCAGTTGCTTTTTAAGTAAATATTTGACTTTTATGGTCCCTGTGGCTGCAATTGTGCAACTTAAATGGCTTATGATAAAGAGAAAAAGTC
This sequence comes from Mustelus asterias, assembly GCF_964213995.1. Taxonomy (NCBI): domain Eukaryota; kingdom Metazoa; phylum Chordata; class Chondrichthyes; order Carcharhiniformes; family Triakidae; genus Mustelus; species Mustelus asterias. The sequence goes on along the minus strand of NC_135821.1, from coordinate 3,295,522 downwards.
TTGGCCATTCCCTCACTCAAAGGTTAATGGATATAGGGTGGTCTGTAAGAAAATTCAGCAACCAGTGAAAGTGTCTTTGAGAATAGGAGGGGGGAAAATGAAGAGTTTATACCAAGTCTGTGATTAAGCTGACCATTTTTTTTACAATACTGTGTGGGAGAAATGAATTGGTTCCTGAGCAGGTATTCAATTATCAGGATGTCTTATGATTTCATGAATGACACTAAAATTTGGTAATGGCAATTAGCATGAAATGCAATTTTTTTTCCCCCTCTTCCACCCCCGTAGGGCCAGACACCATTTGATGTTGCAGATGAGGACATTTTGGGATTACTTGAGGACCTACAGAAGAAACAGGATGATGTGAGTGTTCCTGCAAATCACTGCTGCTTTGTGAGGTCTACGTTTGTTTCCTCAGTAATTGACCGTTCATTCAAATTTTCCACAGTAAGTGGAACTGATTCGCTTCAGATCAGCCATGATCTTGTTGAATGGCGGGGCAGGCTCGAGGGGCTAGATGGCCTGCTCCTGCTCCTATTTCTTATGTTCTTATTCCTGTCTTGGCTCTTGTGTGTTGCTTCAGAAAATCCATTTAGAATCATGGAATCCATACAGTGCAGGGGGAGGGCTTTCGGCCCATCAAGCCTGCACCACCAACAATTCCACCCAGGCCCTAACTCCACCTAGTTACCCTGCTAGTCCCCCTGACACTAAGGCCAGAACTCTACCACCACGTCCGCCACGGAATCGGCGTGGGCGAGGGCCCGCCAATGGAAATCTTCATTGACGTCGGTGTCTCTTTTCTTTCTCTCTCTCTCTTTTCTCTCCTCCCCCCCCCCCCCCCCCCACACACACACACACACACACACAAATATTGTGCCATAGAAACAAACAAGTTGCTTTGTGTGATGACTTCAGTCAGGCAAATGAGGTTGGCCTGCTGGAGTATGAACTCCCGGATTGAGTCCTCGTGCCCGCTGGGCACCGCAGGGACAGGATTGTATTATTGACCCGTGTGCGTGCGTGTGTAGAGAGAGGAGAGAATCTCCGACAGCTACAGTATCCTTTGCAACCTCGTGCTGCAAATCCTTCCCCATTTACAGCGTCCACCGCCCCCATGTGAGAGAAACTTAGAAGACAAAGTAAAAGGTGAAGGGGAGAGAAGACTGGATGAAGCAAGTAAAAGCTGAGACAGAAATAATGGACAGGCGCGATGGAAAGGCAACTAGTATTCTGTGTTAATGCAGCAAAGCCACAGGAGCTCAATGAGTGATAAATTAATATTGCACCTGCTTGCACCTGATTTACAAATTCATATGATCACATTGTAGTGTAAAGTCTGTGTAAACTTGCCGTGATGTGATTATATACCCTTCTGCTAGTGAAGGAGCTGTGTTGCCACCACTCCTATCTGGATCTATAGCATGATGCATTTACATAGACAGTGTCCATTATAAATGTGGCTACTGGAAATGATAATGGGGTGTACTAGTTTAAAATGGGAACTCGGCTCCATCTGCTGCATGGCTCACTATACCCATCTTTAACCCCACTACAACTGAAGATTACACCGAGCCCTCATTCCCATTTCAATTTCCAGGAGAAACTGGCTAATTTTGAAACAAACATTTCTATGAGAAATATCAGAACATGGTCACATTAAGGCAATGAGGAGTTGAATGAAACAGGCAAGGATGATAAATAAGGTGGTGGTAAACTGCCTCCTTGAACCCGCTGCAGTCCATGTGGTGTAGGTACACCCACAGTGCAGTTAGGAAGGGAGTTCCAGGATTTTTTGACCCAGTGACCATGAAGGCATGACAGCATAGTTAGTCAGAATGATATGTGCCTTAGAGGGGAACTTGCAGGTGATGGTGTTCCCATGTCTCTCCAGCTCTTGTCCTTCTGGGTGGTGGACGTCACAGGTTTGGAAAATGTTGGGAGGGAAGCTTGGCAAATTTCTGAGAGCATCTTGTATATGGCGGATACCTCCACCACTGTGCACCAGTGAGAGAGGGAATGAATGTTAACAGGAATGGGTGAGGGGTGGGATTTTCTGGCCACACTCACCCGAAGGCTGGAATTTCACGTTCAAAGTCAATAGACCTTTGCATGGTCCGCCCCTGCGGGAATCGTAGCGGGCGCGACAGTAAAATTCCCCTTAAGGTGTCCTTAATTGTGTTGAGCTCCTCGAGTGCTGTTGAAGCTGTAATCATCTAGGCAAATGGAGAATGTTCCATCCCAATTTTGGCTTGTGCCTTGTAGGTGATGGACAGGCTTTAGGGAATCAGTAGGTGAGTGACCTGTCTCGGGATACCCAGCCTGTAACCTGTGGCCACAGTATTTATATAGCTAGTCCAATTCCGTTCAAGTTGTTGATGGGGAGGTTCAACAATGGTAATGCTGTTGACCTGATTGAATTAGGAGGCCTCAGCACTTCTGGTTTGGGAGGAGAACGTTGTTTAGAGATCCCACTCCTAATTACTGTCCAGTTACATTGGAAAAGTATGCTTCTGGAGACGGGATAAAGATGAGATCAGGCCAGGACTATGGGGCACCATTTACGAGAATCAATCTGCCTATCCAGGATAGTCATGATGTGGAGATGCCGGTATTGGAGGGCACATTTCCACTCCATCTGACAAAGGAGCAGCACTCCGAAAGCTAATGCTGTTTGCTACCAAATAAACCTGTTGGACTTTAACCTGGTGTTGTTAAAACTCTTACTGTATCCAGGGTAGGACAGGATAAGGTAGCAGAGGCTGTCCAGAAACGAATGTTCAGCTCCGATGATTTCAAGAGGGTAAAAGGACACTTGTAACTTAGTCACAGAATGAGGGAAGAAAGCATGTAACCTGTTACCCCCTGCAGAGCTTGTGTGTCACACTTAGAATGGGCACACCCAAGACTACAAATGAGCAATTAAACCACAGCATTGAGAATTTATTGATTGTTTGGCCTGTGTTCTTCTATTAACACAGCTGAGGACTGAAAAAGAAGAAAAGATGAAACGAGCCATTATTGAAACCTCTGTCCAGCAGCAGCAGCAACCAACCAAACCCAGGAAGTAAGTAATCTCTGTACTAATTACAATTGTAATTACAAACCAAGGGAAACTATCTTAGTTTATGACCCTCATTCTTTTATTAACCTTTGTGCTGTCACTTTGATGTGTGTGATTCACAGGGATAGAAAGATTTTTTTTCCCTCTTTCTCTACCAGCAGATCAGAGTTTAAAGCATTACAAACTCAATGAAACATTAATGACATTCAAAGTTTGGGACAGCGGCAGTTTGCATCCCTAACGGTGATTAAGGAACTTTGGGCAATGAATTCCAAACACACACACACATATGCACACCCCCCCTCTCTCTCTCTCTCTCTCTCTCTCTCTCTCCCCCCCCCCCCCCCCCCCATTGCAGACTCCTCTGTGAATTATGCTCATTTACTGGCTGTTATTTTATTCATTGTGACAAGCTGGATGACTACAGCAACGTCAATGTAATTGCAATGATTGGAGGTGGGGTGATGTTCCCACAGGTCAGCTATAAATGTGTTGCTTAACTTCTCCAAGTGACTCAGATGGTAAAGTCAGGATGCAACTAGTGCATCACGATCAGATGATTATTCCTCATCTAGGCCAAGTTAGTTGATCTCTGTGAGGGTGGGGTTGATGGAAGTGGGGGTCCCACAGAGCGGCACGGTGGTACAGTGGTTCGCACTGCTACCTCGGACACTCGGGTTTGATTCCCGGCTTAGGTCACTGTCTGTGCGGGTTTCCTCCGGGTGCTCCGGTTTCCTCTCACGGTCCAAACACATGTTGGTTAGGCATGCTAAATTCTCCCCCAGTGTACCCGAATAGGCGCCGGAGTGTGGCAACTAGGGGATTTTCACAGCAACTTCACTATTATGTGAATGTAAGCCTACTTGTGACCAACAAATAAACTTTTTGATTGACAAGGCGACCGAGGGTTATGTGGGGGGGAGCAGGCTTGAGGGGCTGAATGGCCTGTTCCTGCTCCAATTCTTCTATTATTTGGGGTTACTGTTACAGGACGACACGGTGGCACAGTGGTTAGCACTGCTGTCTCACAGCTCCAGAGACCCGGGTTCAATTCCGGCCTTGGGCAACTGTGTATGTAGAGTTTGTGTGTTCTCCCTGTTGGTTTCCTCCGAGTGCCTCCAATTTCCTCCTACAGTCCGAAGCTGTGCAGGTTAGGTGGGCTGGCCATGCTCAATTGCCCCTTAGCGCCTCAAGACGTGTATGTTAGGGGAATTGGTGGGGGTAAGCATGTGGGGTTAAGGGAATAGGGCTTGAGTGCGTGGTCTGTCGGAGAGTTGGTGCAGACTCGATGGGCCAAACGGCCTCCTTCTGCACTGTCATGATTCTATGGAGTTCAGCTTGGAGATACAATTGAGCAGTTTAATTCTGGTTTTGTGGCTGTATCTTGTGCTACAAGGATCGCTGTGAGAGTCCAATAACTGGTGCAGACTCGACAGGCCGAATAGCCTCTTGTGCACTGTAGGGATTCTATGAAATTGAAAGTAAAGTTTATTTATTAGTCACAAGTACCTGTACATTCACATTACAATGAAGCTACTGTGAAAATCCCCTAATCGCCATACTCTGGCACCTATACAGGTACACTGAGGGAGAATTTTGCTTGGCCAATTCGCCTAAGGATTTAAGTCCTAGGAAACTAAAGCAAGATTTTTCATTTTAGCAAGTTAATAAAATTGTGCAACAAATGACAATTTCCACCTCTTAAATCATCAATGTTTAAAATGGGTGGCCTTTTATATCGGCTTTAAAGCACTGATCTTTAGTATTGACATGAGCTCAATGGGCCAACTGTTGTCTTCCTGTGTTGTAATGGCCCTGACTCATTAACTAGCAACTTTGACGATGACGTTTTAGTCCCGAGCGCCCTGTTATTCTGGGCAGATTTGTCACCTGGTTCAGGTGCATTGATTGCAAAAGCAACCATAAGTAAATAACACCTTGTTAATGTTCAATTACTGTTTGTGCACTTAACCCCTACTAATCCCTCTGTAAGTGGTGTGGAGTTACAATACATACTAAATGCCGCTGCACTTCAGTTGCGGCATGCTGTCTTGTTTAGTTTATTCAGTGATGGTCTACAGAATTGCTGCAATCATTCAATTGACCACCTTCCAGCCATCTTGTGTAGCAGTGAGAATTTCATTCGTCCTTGCGCACTATAAGAATTAGGGACTGAACCAACCAATGTTGCAGAACAGGAAACCGTGGCAGGGTTTACAAAAACACTAGCAGAATTGCTAATGCAAAAGGTGACACAGGAATCGCAATAAGAAAAACTGGTAGGAGTTCTGGAAGTGATGCTATAGCCTTTTGCTCAAAGTACTATTGCTCATAGAATCCCTACAGTGCATCGAGTCTGCACTGACTCTCAGGCTGAGTATCTTATCCAGGCCACCTCCCCTGCCCCATCTCCGTAAACTTATGGCTAATCCATCGAACCTACACATCTTGGGACACTAAGGGGTAATTCAGCATGGCCAATCCCCCTAACCCACACACAAAGTAAAAGTTTATTTATTAGTGTCACAAGTAGGTTTACATTGACGCTACAATGAAGTTACTGGGGAAAATCCCCGAGTCGCCACACTCCTGTTCGGGTACACTGTGGGAGGAAACCCACTCAGACATGGGGAGAAACTCCACACAGACAGTGACCCAAGGCTGGAATCGAACCCAGATCCCTGGTGCTGTGAGGCAGTAGTGCTAACCACTGTGCCACCATGCACCCCTTATTGCTGATGCATAAATACCCAGAACGTCTCCAGTAAATGAATAACATTAGCTTGTTGAACCAGTAATGAAAAATTACACGGTTGTGTTTGTGAATGGATTGTTTAAATGTGTAATTTCTTTGGCAGGATACTGTTCCCAACTTGTTGATTAGCCACAAGGAAGTTTTGATCCCTTTCTTATTCCTTTTCTGTTCTTCCAGGAGCTCTGTGTGCAGAATGAGCAGCAAGGAAAAGATTTCGGTGCAAGATCTGTCAAAGGAGCGCAAGACCTTAGAATCATTGCCTTTGGATGAAAGCAAGAAAGAGGAATCGAGCAGTTCAAGCTCGGAAACTGAAGAGGCCTCAGAGTCTGACTCTGAATGTGAAACTGGTAGCTGGATTTCTTTTTAAAGTTTCAGAGAATGCTCTGTTTCCAGACCATTTTGTTTGAGTCAAGATTTGAAAGATATGCATATACATGCCGCTCAAGGGTGGCACAGTAGTTAGCGCTGCTGCCTCACAGCGCCAGGGACCCGGGTGCGATTCCGGCCTCGGGTCACTGTCTGTGTGGAGTTTGCACATTCTCCCCATGTCTGCGTGGGTTTCCTCCGAGTGCTCCGGTTTCCGCCCACAGTCCAAAGATGTGCAGGTTAGGTTGATTGACCATGATAAATTGACCCTAGTGTCAGGGAGATTAGCAAGATAAATACATAGGGTTACAGGAATAGGGCCTGGGTGGGATTGTGGTCGGTGCAGACTCGATGGGCCGAATGACCTCATTCTGCACTGTGGGGATTCTATGATTCCATGGTTTTTAAGAAAAATATTAAATTGGTGAAGCTTACTTGGATATAATCAGCCTGTTTAATATTATAGAATCCCTACAGTGCAGGAATCTATTCGGCCCATCTACCTGCACCGACAACAATCCCACCCAGGCCCTACCCCCATAACCCCGTGTATTTACCCAGCTAATCCCCCTGACGCTAAGAGGCAATTTAGCATGGCCAATCAACCTAACACACACATCTATGATGAATGTAAAATACTGTGGATGCTGGAATCTGAAACAAAAAACAGAAAAATGCTGAAAAATCTCAGCAGGTCTGACAGCATCTGTGGAGTGAGTGTCGACCCAGCGATTCGAGCCTAGATGACCCTTCGTCATCTATGAACTGTGGGAGGAAACCGGAGCACCCAGAGGAAACCCACGCAGACACAGAGAATGTGCAAACGGTGGATAAAAACAAATTATTGCGGATGCTGGAATCTGAAACCAGAAGAGAAAATGCTGGAAAATCTCAGCAGGTCTGGCAGCATCTGTAAGGAGAGAAAAGAGCTGAAGTTTCGAGTTCAGATGACCCTTTGTCAAAGGGTCATCTCTCCTTTCTCTCCTTACAGATGCTGCCAGACCTGCTAAGATTTTCCAGCATTTTCTCTTTTGGAATGCGCAAACAGCATTGGCCGTGCTAAATTCACCCTCTAAATTCACCGGAACAGGCGCCGGAGTGTGGCGACTCGGGGATTTCCACAGTAACTTCATTGCAGTGTTAATATAAGTTTACTTGTAATTCTAATAAATAAGCTTTAAACGGACAATCGCCCAAGGCTGGAATTGAACCCGGGTCCTTGGCGCTGAGAGGCAGCAGTGCTGACCACTGTACCACCATAATCGGAGAAATATCTGTTTCAATTATTTAAGGGTGCAAAACAGAATAGAGTTTAACTAATTGTCACCATTCAGTACATGAAGTAAGCCTAAAACTTGGCTAAATAGTCTTTTGTTGTTCTAGAAATGTTCTGCCGCATTGATTTGTCTGTTAACCAGGACTTATTTTCATTCAATGCAGAAAAGAATAAGAAACCTGCCCTCAATAACGATACCAATAACTTAAATGGCACTGAAGTTATTCCTCTGGCACCTCCTGTCACACTCGCACCATCAAACCTGAAGGTGAGAAAGTGTATTGAAAGTTGTGACTTCAGCAAAATGATGACTGACTATGATTTCTATCTCGTGTTCAGAGACCTCAGTTCCAAAACAGGCCAATAGCTGGATTGGTTTTTTTTTTTGAAAATTGTTGATGGACAGCAGGGATTTTGATGGGCTTGGAGGAGGTTGGAGAGATGCCCAGGGGAGCATTGGACTGGAAAAAACTGGAGCTAATGAAGGCATAGCTGAAGGTTTGGCAGCAGCTGAACTGATGGGGTTATGAAGGTGGAAGCATTTATGATAGAGGATATGGTGTCTGAAGCAGAGCTTGGAATCAAATTGGATGTCCAACCCATTACAGCTGGAGATAATACAGCAAGGGTCTAGAATCGCTGCTGAGGAAGAGAGGTTTTTTTACTCATTCAGGGGACGTGGGCATTGCTGGCTGATCTAGCATTTGTTGCCCATCCCTAATTGCCCTTGAACTAGTTAAAAGTCAACCGCATTACTGTGGGTCCAAAGTCACAGGGTGGCAGTGGTGGCACAGTGGTTAGCACTGCAGCCTCTCAGTGCGAGGGACCCGGGTTCATTTCCCAGCTTGGGGTCACTGTCTGTGTGGAGTCTGCACGTTCTCCCCATGTCTGCGTGGGTTTCCTCTGGGTGCCCTGGTTTCCTCCCACAGTCCGAAAGACGTGTTGGTTAGGGTGCATGCTAAGTTCTCCCACATTGTACCCGAACAGAGTGTGGCGACTAGGGGCTTTTCACAGTAACTTCATTGCAGTGTTGATGTATGATGTGGAGTTGCCGACATTGGACTGGGGTAGGCACAGTAAGTAGTCTCACAACACCAGGTGAAAGTCCAACAGGTTTATTTGGTAGCACCACTTCTTTAACCTGTGCTTAACCCTCTCTCCACTGTCTGCACCTGAAAAGACTTGATTACCTGTTGAGACTCGCATTCCAACCATTATCTTGTAATTGAGTTTGTGTCTATATATGCCCTGTTTGTGAACTGAACTCACCTGTTGAAGGGGCAACGTTCTGAAAGCTCATGCTACCAAATAAACCTGTTGGACTTTAACCTGGTGCTGTGAGACTACTTAGTCTCCCAAAGCTCGGCACAACATCGTGGGCCGAAGGGCCTGTTCTGTGCTGTACTGTTCTATGTTAATGTAAGCCTATCTGTGACACACACAAATTAAACACATAGGCCAGGCCAGGTAAGGATGGCAAATTTCCTTCCGTAAAGGACATTGGCGAACCAGATGGGTTTTTCTGACAATTGACAATAATTTCATGGTCATCAGCAGATTCTTAGTTCCAGATTTTTTACTGAATTCAAATTCCACCACTTGCCGTGGTGGGATTTGAACCTGGCTCCCCAGAGCGTTGCCCTGGGCCTCTGTTCCAGTGACAATACCACTATGCCACTGCTTCCCCTGTTTGTGGCAGGAATCCATGTCAGTGGCTTTGGTTGTTTCACAGACTAACAAAGCAGGGTGGGTGAGGCAGGTCTGTATGCTGTCATGTACAGGTGAAACCTGGTGAAGAGAAGGACTTGGGGGTTTAACATGCAGGTTCAGTCGGCAGTTAGGAAGGCAAACGCAATGTTAGCATTCATGTCGAGAGGGCTAGAATACAAGAGCAGGGATGTACTTGGGCCCTATAAGGTTCTGGTCAGACCCCATTTGGAGTATTGTGAGCAGTTTTGGGCCCCGTATCTAAGGAAGGATGTTCGCCATGATTGAATGGCGGAGCAGACTCGAAGGGCCGAGTGGCCTAATTCTGTTCCTATGTCTTATGGGTTACCTTTGCATTGAAGAGTGATCCTGGAGTGGTGAGTAATTTTGGCAGCACCGGCAGTGCTTGATGTGGTGGAGCCTGGTTTGGCATCGAATGATGGAGACCATTTGTATCTGTGCTGCTTGAACTCGAGGGAGAGGTACAAGGGATTGACCAGGGTGGGAGAAGAGTCAGGGTTTTACTGGAGACATGAGCATCAGGGATGCAGCCGGGGAAGGGTAATAGAGCATCAAACTCTATAGAGCATGTGGCGGCACTTCTGTAGAATAAGTAGAAACCAGTGCGAAAGTACATTTAAATACTTGAGCCAAAAAGCAATACAATAACCACTGAGTCACTGATGCATTGTTTGATTTGGCATATTCTTTTCTTTGTATTTTAAAAGACTACAGAAAGCTGCGTGGTTAGTTTCTAGTCTCCATAGCCAGATTTGGAAGTTTAAACCATTTTTGTATGCGCGCAAGCATAGAATCATAGAGGTTTGCAGCATGGAAACAGGCCATTTGGCCCAACTTGTCCATGCCGCCCCCTTTTTTTAACCACTAAGCTAGTCCCAATTGCCCGCGTTTGGCCCATATCCCTCCATACCCATTTTCCCATGTAACTGTCTAAACGCTTTTTACAAAGACAGAATTGCACCCGCTCTACTACTGCCTCTGGCAGCTTGTTCCAGACACTCGCCACCCTCTGTGAAAAAATTGCCCCTCTGGACCCTTTTGTGTCTCTCCCCTCTCACAAACCCATGCCCTCTAGTTTTAGACTTCCCTACGTTTGGGAGAAGATGTTGACTATCTTTGACAAAGTGTCATCTGGACCTGAAACGTCAGCTCTTTTCTCTCCTTAAAGATGTTGCCAGACCTGCTGACATTTTCCAGCGTTTTCTCCTTTGGTTTCAGATTCCAGCATCGGCAGTATTTTGCTTTTATCCAGTGTTGACTATCTACCTTATCTATGCCCCTCATTATTTTATAGACTTCCATAAGGTCACCCCCAAGCCTCCTATGCTCCAGAGAAAAAAAGTCCCAATCTAGCCAGCCTCTCTGTGTCCAGCGTGTGTGTGTGTCTCTCTGCCTATCTCTTGTGTCCCCGTGTGAAGGGGCAATTAATAAAGGCAGGTCCGTGTCCCCATGTGAAGGGGCAATTAATAAAGGCAGCTCAAACACACACTGTCAACTTCTGTACAGGCAGCAAAGTGAAGTTGAAGAAGGCGGATGCAAGGAACAGGAAATATTGCAGGAAGTATCAGTGTTTCTTTAGCAGGTCGGCGCTCCAAATAAAGCCCCATTCGTGTCACAATCGTGTGAGGCTGATAAAGGATGAGACGTTAGTGGATATCAGTAAGATAGTGCGCTTTCAATGTTGCTGCAGCTCAGGCAGCGGGTGCAGAATGTCTGGAATGTAACATGTAAATGACCTAAATGTGAAATGCTTTGCAGACTAAATCCGTTTCAGTTATTTATAGGCCTGTAATTTGCATTTTGCAACTACAAAACACTCTGCTTGATCAGAGCATGGTTGCATCCACAGTACATTGCTCAGTTTTCAATTGTGAACTTGTTTTGCACTGTTTGACTGTTAGAGGGCTTCCATTCAACTTGCTTTACTTTGGAGAACTGCTTGGGGAAGTAGCGGGGTATGGGGCCTTGCAGTAATTAAGTTTAATTTTTTTTAAAGTGTCGCAAGTAGATTTACTTTAGCACTGCAATGAAGCTACTGTGAAAATCCCCTAGTCGCCACACTCCGGCGCCTGTTCGGGTACACTGAGGGAGAATTTAGCACGGCCAATGCACCCTAACCAGCACATCTTTCAGACTGTGGGAGGAAACCGGAGCACCCGGGAAGAATGTGCAGACTCCGCACAGACAGTGACCCAAGCCAGGAATTGAACTGGTTCCCTGGCACTGAGAAGCAGCAGTGCTAACCACTGTGCCACCGTGAGAAAAGGAGTAAACATAGAACAGTACAGCACAGAACAGGCCCTTCGGCCCACGATGTTGTGCCGAGCTTTATCTGAAACCAAGATCAAGCTATCCCACTCCCTATCATCCTGGTGTGCTCCATGTGCCTATCCAATAACCGCTTAAATGTTTCTAAAGTGTCTGACTCCACTATCACTGCAGGCAGTCCATTCCACACCCCAACCACTCTCTGCGTAAAGAACCTACCTCTGATATCCGTCCTGTATCTCCCACCACGAACCCTATAGTTATGCCCCCTTGTAATAGCTCCATCCACCCGAGGAAATAGTCTTTGAACGTTCACTCTATCTATCCCCTTCATCATTTTATACACCTCTATTAAGTCTCCCCTCAACCTCCTCCGCTCCAGAGAGAACAGCCCTAGCTCCCTCAACCTTTCCTCATATGACCTACCCTCCAAACCAGGCAGCATCCTGGTAAATCTCCTCTGCACTCTTTCCAGCGCTTCCACATCCTTCTTATAGTGAGGTGACCAGAACTGCACACAATATTCCAAATGTGGTCTCACCAAGGTCCTGTACAGTTGCAGCATAACCTCACGGCTCTTAAACTCCAACCCCCTGTTAATAAAAGCTAACACACTATAGGCCTTCTTCACAGCTCTATCCACTTGAGTGGCAACCTTTAGAGATCTGTGGATATGGACCCCAAGATCTCTCTGTTCCTCCACAGTCTTCAGAACCCTACCTTTGACCCTGTAATCCACATTTAAATTAGTCCTACCAAAATGAATCACCTCACATTTATCAGGGTTAAACTCCATTTGCCATTTTTCAGCCCAGCTTTGCATCCTATCTATGTCTCTTTGCAGCCTACAACAGCCCTCCACCTCATCCACTACTCCACCAATCTTGGTGTCATCAGCAAATTTACTGATCCACCCTTCAGCCCCCTCCTCTAAGTCATTAATAAAAATCACAAAGAGCAGAGGACCAAGCACTGATCCCTGCGGCACACCGCTAGCAACCTGCCTCCAATCCGAAAATTTTCCATCGACCACCACCCTCTGTCTTCAGTCAGACAGCCAGTTACCTATCCAATCGGCCAACTTTCCCTCTATCCCACACCTCCTCACTTTCATCATAAGCCGACCATGGGGGACCTTATCAAACGCCTTACTAAAATCCATGTATATGACATCAACTGCCCTACCTTCATCAACACACTTAGTTACCTCCTCAAAAAATTCTATCAAATTTGTGAGGCACGACTTGCCCTTCACGAATCCGTGCTGACTATCTCGGATTAATCCGCATCTTTCTAAATGGTCGTAAATCCCATCCCTAAGGACCCTTTCCATCAATTTACCAACCACCGAAGTAAGACTAACCGGTCTATAATTACCAGGGTCATTTCTATTCCCTTTCTTAAACAGAGGAACAACATTCGCCATTCTCCAGTCCTCTGGCACCATCCCCGTTGACAGCGAGGACCCAAAGATCAACGCCAAAGGCTCTGCAATCTCATCCCTTGCCTCCCACAGAATCCTAGGATACATTTCATCAGGCCCAGGGGACTTATCGACCTTCAGTTTATTCAAAACTGCCAAGACATCCTCCCTCCGAACATCTATTTCCTCCAGCCTATTAGCCTGTAACACCTCTTCCTCAAAAACATGGCCCCTCTCCTTGGTGAACACTGAAGAAAAGTATTCATTCATCACCTCGCCTATCTCTACTGACTCCATACACAAGTTCCCACTACTGTCCTTGACCGGCCCTAACCTCACCCTGGTCATTCTTTTATTCCTCACATAAGAGTAAAAAGCCTTGGGGTTTTCCTTGATCCGACCCGCCAAGGACTTCTCATGTCCCCTCCTAGCTCTCCTAAGCCCCTTTTTCAGCTCATTCCTTGCTAACTTGTAACCCTCAATCGAGCCATCTGAACCTTGTTTCCTCATCCCTACATAAGCTTCCCTCTTCCTTTTCACAAGACATTCCACCTCTTTTGTGAACCATGGTTCCCTCACTCGGCCATTTCCTCCCTGCCTGACAGGAACATACCTATCAAGGACATCCAGTATTTGTTCCTTGAAAAAGTTCCACTTTTCATTAGTTCCTTTCTCTGACAGTTTCTGTTCCCAACTTATGCCCCCTAATTCTTGCCTAATCGCATCATAATTACCCCTCCCCCAATTGTAAACCTTGCCCTGCCGTACGGCCCTATCCCTCTCCATTGCAATTACAAAAGACACCGAATTGTGGTCACTATCTCCAAATTGCTCTCCCACAACCAAATCTAACACTTGGCCCGGTTCATTTCCCAGTACCAAATCCAATGTGGCCTCACTTCTAGTCGGCCCATCCACATATTGTGTCAGGAAACCCTCCCGCACACACTGCACAAAAACTGCCCCATCCAAACTATTTGACCTACAAAGGTTCCAATCAATATTTGGAAAGTTAAAGTCCCCCATGACAACTACCCTGTGACCCCCACACATATCCATAATCTGCTTAGCAATTTCTTCCTCCACATCTCTATTACTATTTGGGGGCCTATAGTAAACTCCTAGCAACGTGACCGCTCCTTTCCTATTTCTAACTTCAGCCCATATTACCTCAGTGTGCAGATCCCCCACGAAGTGCCTTTCTGCAGCCGTTAAACTATCCTTGATTAACAATGCCACTCCTCCACCTCTTTTACCAGCTTCCCTACACTTAGTGAAACATCTATACCCCGGAACATCCAACAACCATTCCTGTCCTTGTTCTACCCACGTCTCCGTAATGGCCACAACATCGTAGTCCCAAGTACCAATCCACGCCCCAAGTTCATCTACCTTGTTCCGGATGCTCCTTGCATTGAAGTAGACACACTTCAACCCACCTTCCTGTCTACCAGTACCCACCCTTGACCCTGATACCTTCCCCAATACCTCACCACCCTCACTGACTTCTGGACTACAACTCCCTTTCCCACTCCCCTGACAAATTAGTTTAAACCCCCCTGAAGAGCCGTAACAAATTTCCCTCCGAGGATATTGGTGCCCCTCTGGTTCAGGTGCACCCCGTCCTGTCTGTACAGGTCCCACCTTCCCCAGAACGTGTTCCAATTGTCCACGTATCTGAAACCCTCCCTCCTACACCATCCCTGCAACCACATATTTAACTGCACTCTCTCCCTGTTCCTCAACTCGCTATCACGTGGTACCGGCAACGTACCAGAGATGACCACATGTTTCGTCTTGGCTCTCAGCTTCCAGCCCAGCTCCAGAAATTCCTGCTTTAAATCCCCGTCCCTTCTCTTACCTATGTCATTGGTACCAATGTGCACCACGACTTGTGACTGTTTCCCCTCCCCCTTCAGAATCTGGAAAACACGGTCTGAGACATCACGGACCTTGGCATCCGGTAGGCAACATACCATCCGTGAGTCTCTTTTGCTGCCACAGAACCTCCTATCTATCCCTCTAACTAACGAGTCCCCAATAACTATCGCCCTCCCGCTCTCCCCCTTTCCCTCCCGAGCCACAGAGACGGACACAGTGCTGGAGATCCTCTCACTGCGGCTCCCCACTGGTATGTCATCCCCCTCAACCGTATCCAAAGCGGAATACTTGTTGCTAAGGGGAACTGACCACCGGGGATCCCTGCACGGACTGCTTCCTCCCAGCCCCTCTCACCGTCACCCATCTGTTTTCAATCCTCGGAGTAACTGTATTCCTAAAGCTTGTGTCTATGGCCATCTCTGCGTCCCTGATGATCCTAAGTTCATCCAACTCCAGCTCCAGTTCCCTAACACGGTTTTGGAGGAGCTGCAGATGGGTGCACTTCCCACAGGTGTAATCAGTAGGGACACTGTCGTCGTCCCTCACCTCAAACATAGTGCAAGAGGAACATTGCACTGCCTGCACACCCATCCCCTCGAGATACCTTGCCAGTACCAGGTAGAAAGTGCAAAAATGAATTCAACTCACCCCTGCTCGCCCTTTCAGCCTAAGCCCTGTGAGCCAAAGTCTTATAGCTCACACTCTGCTTCCCACACACTCCGCTGCCCGCTGTATACTGCAGCCTACCTTTTATACTTCACGCGCTTAAAAAACCCTTCCCAGACTCCTTTGCTGCCCACTTCTAGTTTTCACTTTAAACTTGAAAAACTGCTGTTAAAGTAAAGGCCAAAAAAATACACACACTAGCTGACTAATTAAATAAATAAACAATTCAATTAATCCAATTAATCTCTCACCAGCACTGCTGCCTTCAATCACCCCTCTCAGCTTGCTCCAGTGGATCAAGAGGCCGGTTGGCCTCTTGAGCTTGCTCCATCACTCAGTAAGATTGTGGCTGATCCTCCCCGTGTCTGCGTGGGTTTCCTCTGGGTGCTCCGGTTTCCTCCCACAGTCCAAAGATGTGTGGGTTAGGTTGACTGGACGTGATAAATTGCCCCTTAGTGTCCCGGGATGCGTAAGTTAGAGGGATTCCAGGGGTTGCGGGGATAGGGCCTGGGTGGGATTGTTGTTGAAGACTTGATGGGCCGAATGGCCGCCTCCCGCACTATAGCGATTCTGTGATTACCTCAACTCCTCTTTCCCACCTATTCCAATATGTCTTCCTTATTTTTCCCTTTGCCGTTCAAAAATAAATCTTTATATCAGTCTTGAATTATAAAATTCAATAGAATTTTATAGACTTACAAAATTCTAACAGGACTAGCCAGGGTAGACACAGGGAGGATGTTCCCGATGGTGGGAGAGTCCAGAACCAAGGGTCACATCTAAGGATTCGGGGTAGACCATTTAGGACGGAGATGAGGAGACATTTCTTCACCCAAAGAGTGGTGAGCCTGTGGAATTCATTACCACAGGAAGTAGTTGATGCCAAAACATTGAATGTATTCAAGAAGCGACTGGATATCGCTTCTGGGATCAAAGGTTATGGGGGGGAAAGCAGGATTAGGCTATTGAGTTGGACGATCAGCCATGATCACCATGAATGGCGGAGCAGGCTCGAAGGGCCGAATGGCCTCCTCCTGCTCCTATCTTCTATGTTTCAATATAATGCACTTTACAACTGAGCACCCACAAGCCTGTGAATGAAGAAATTTCTCCTCGATTCAATCTTTATCCTGAGACTGTGACTCCCTTGCTTGAGACCCCTGAGCTTCCTAAACAGTGGGTCACGACTCCCAGGAGGGTCGTGAGATGTGACTTTTCAGCGTTGCAAGTTCTGAAGTAGTATTGGCCGCCATGGCGCTCCAACTGAGTGCGAACAGCCGTGGGGTCTCTTTTTTTAAAAAAAACTCGCGCTTATTTTTCTAATGGTGCCCGTGACATAACTGGCTAATGTTTTGTGGCTTAACTGTAGCTGCTATTTTTTTTTTTAAAGTTCACGCAGAGGTAGATTTTTTTTTTTAAAACAGCCCTACAGTTTAAACACTTCATACTTTGCTCTGCCTCCTCACCAACCAGCTCAGCAATTCTTAGACTCCCCCAGGTTTCCACTCGAGGATCATCTGCGGAATTACAATGGGGGTCACACTGTTGGGAGAAGCAAAATGCTGGGGTTCTAGAAATCTGAAATAAAAACAGAAAATGCCAGAAAAGCTCAGAGGGTCTGGCAGCATCTGTGGAGAGAGAGGGAGGAACAGAGTTAACATTTCAAGTCTGGGCTCCGAAGAGTTGTACGGACTAGAAACATGAATTCTGTTTCCCACTCCACGCACGCTGCCAGACCTGCTCTACTTTCCAGGATTTTATGCCTTTATTTTTTAAAGTTTAGTTAAGGTAAGGGATAGGAAATTTGGAGAGGGTTCGAGGAAAGCCTTGCTGCCCAGAGGGTGCTGGGAGTCACTGCCTGAAAGGGTGGTAGAGGCGGGAACCTTCACAACATTTAAGCATTTAGATGAACGCTTGAAATGCCATATTTGATTTGATTTATTATTGTCACATGTATTAGTGTACAGTGAAAAGTATTGTTTCTTGCGCGCTATGTTAGCACTGCTGCCTCACAACGCCAGGGACCCGGGTTCGATTCCTGGCTTGGGTCACTGTCTGTGGTGGAGTTTACACATTCTCCTCGTGTCTGCGTGGGTTTCCTCCCGGGTGCTCCGGTTTCCTCCCACAGTCCAAAGATGTGCAGGTTAGGCAAATTGGCCATGCTAAATCCTCCCTCGGTGTACCCAAACAGGTGTCGGAGTGTGTGGCGACAAGGGGATTTTCACAGTAACTTCATTGCAGTGTTAATGTAAGACTGCTTGTGACTAATAAATAAACTTTAAAGCTTTTATACAGACAGAGCATACCGTTCATAGAGAAGGAAAGGAGAGGGTGCAGAATGTAGTGTTACAGTCATAGCTAGAGTAAGACCAGCTTAATATAAGGTCAGTCCATTCAAAGGTCTAACGACAGCAGGGAAGAAGCTGTTCTTGAGTCGGTTGGTCCATGACCTCAGACTTTTGTATCTTTTTCCCAACTGGAGAAGTGGAAGAGACTCGGGTGGGGTCCTTAATTATGCTGGCTGCTTTTCCGAGGCAGCGGGAAGTGTAGACCGAGTCAATGGATGGGAGGCTGGTTTGTGTGATGGATTGGGCTACATTCACGACCTTCTGTAGTTTCTTGCGGTCTTGGGCAGAGCAGGAGCCATAACAATCTGTGATACAATCAGAAATAATGCTTTCTATGGTGCATCTGTAACAGTTGGTGAGAATCGTAGCTGACATGCCAAATTTCCTTAGTCTTCTGAGAAAGTAGAGGCGTTGGTGGACTTTCTTAACTATAGTGTCGGCATCGGGGGGACCAGGACAGGTTGTTGGTGATCTGGACACCTAAAGAATTGTAGCTTTCGACCATTTTTACTTCACTGATGTAGACAGGGGCATGTTCTCCTTTATACTTCCTGAAGTCGAGAGCAATCTCCTCCGTTTTGTTGACATTGAGGGAGAGATTATTGTTGCCGCACCAGTTCACCAGATTCTCTATCTCATCCCTGTACTCTGTTTCGTCATTGTTTGAGATCCGACCCACTATGGTGGTGTCATCAGCAAACTTGAAAATTGGGTTGGAGGGGAATTTGGCCACACAGTCACAGGTGCAAAGGAGTACTGTAGGGGACTGTGAACAAAGCCTTGTGGGGCATCAGTTTTGAGGATGATCGTGGAGCTGTTGTTGTTGCCTAATCTTACTGATTGTGGTCTGTGAGATAGGCAATTCAGGATCCAGTTGCAGAGGGAGGAGCTGAGGCCCAGGCCACAGTTTGGAAATACGTTTTGTCGGAATAATGGCACAAAGGCTACGGCTGGAAAATAGGATTAGAATAGCTAGGTGCTTGATGACAGGTGCAGGCACCATGGGCCAAATGAGAAAGTAGAGGCTTTCTTAACTAGAGTGTTGGTGCGGAGGGACCAGAACCTTTATGGCTATGACTTCTAGAATCTCTAGCCAGGATAAAAATATCATATAACAAAGGAAAATTTTATCCTGCCTACTCTTTATTATTTGCAAACATCCATCCTCCGAGCAGGCATCCCAATCGGTGAAGCAGAGATATCCACCAAAGCTACGATTAAATTTGGGGGTTCCGCAAAGGCTTTATTTTCTCTCCATCTTTCTCTGCAGTACACTGACTCGTCAACCAAGCCCACCGTCAAGCAAGAAGCCCCCCCTGCAGCTTGGCGCACTGGACTTCGGAAGACTGGCAGCTATGTGGCATTGCACAATGCACAGAGTCCAACAGAGAAGACTCCAGAGGGCAGCATCAAACGCTCTGCTTCCTCACCGCGGTTAGGCTCAGACCAGAAGGTTAGTAGGAGTTCATCATTT
The DNA here is from genome assembly GCF_964213995.1 of Mustelus asterias. Lineage (NCBI taxonomy): Eukaryota > Metazoa > Chordata > Chondrichthyes > Carcharhiniformes > Triakidae > Mustelus > Mustelus asterias. The sequence continues at coordinate 3,276,273 of NC_135821.1, read as the reverse complement.
GGCTTGATGTTCTGAAGCGAAGGATCTTCCTTTATGCGAACATAAGGGGAGGCGGTGGCATCATGATCCATATAGTTATAATTATGGTCACTGGACTAGGAATCCAAGGTAATTCTCTGGTGACTTGGGTTCAAATCCCACCAAATTTGGTATCAACCAAAATCTGGAATTAAAGGTCAGATGACCATGAAACCATTGTCAACTGTGGTTAAAAACCCATCTGGTTCACTAATGTCCATTTGGGGAAAGAAATCTGCCATCCTTGCCTGGTCTGGCCTACGTGTGACTCCAGACCCACAAGCAGTGCAGTTAACTCTTGAAAGCCCTCAAAGTTGAAGGGCAATTAGGGATGGGCAATAAATGCTGCCCCAGTCAGCGATGTCCACATCCCATGAATGAATTTTTAAAAATATATATGAAGCACCTGAGTTTCCCTTGCATTTTGGACAGCTGTACAAATAGTTGGGCAATAAGCCAATCGATGATGCAAAGACTTATTCAGTTCAGCGATAGTAATTGCAAATTTTATTGTTCTTTGAAAATATTTATAATGCTCTTTTGCCTATATCAAGCCCACAATTTCCTTATGAATGGTTAGTTCTATTCAATTATGGAGTCACCTATATATAACCTCAGACTCTTGGATATAATACAGTACAGCAAAAAAAAATAGTTCTAGATTTCTTTGAAGATATCCTTAAAAAGGGGGGGGGAATTTCAAACTACAATGCTATATATAGGGAGTGAATCATTTCATAGAATCCCCACAGTGCAGAAGGAGGCCATTCAGCCCATCGAGTCTGCACCGACCACAATCCCACCCAAGCCCTCTCCCTGTAACCCCACAAATGTACCCTGCTAATACCCCTGACACTCGGGGGCAATTTAGCACGGCCAATCAGCCTAACCCCCACATCTTTGGAATGTGGGAAGAAACCGGAGCGCCCGGAGGAAATCCCACGCAGACCCTGGGCGAACGTGCAAACTCCACACAGACAGTAACCCGAGGCCGGAATTGAACCCGGGTCCCTGACGCAGTGAGGCAGCAGTGCCAACCACTGTGCCACCCATTTAAAGGACAGGATTCACAAGGTGGTACTTGTGAAGCCCCGTAAGAAGTTTCGATGTTTCAATTGGATCGCCTATCATTCTTCTAAACTCCAGCAAACATAGGCCTAGCCTATTCAATCTCTTCTCGTAGGACAGTCCCCTTATTTCAGGAATTAGTTTGGTGAACATTTGTTGCACCCCTCTTTCCTTGGATGAGGAGATTGAAACTGTACACGTTACTCCAGGCGTGCTCTCACCAAGACCCTTTGCAATTGCACTTAGACCTCTTCACTCTCATGCTTCAGTCACTTTTGTAATAAAGACCAATATCCCATTCGCTTTCCCAATAGTTGTATCTGCATGTTAACTTTGTGGTTTGTGTACATAGAGCCCCAGATCCCTCTGAATTCCAGCATTTCATAGAATCCCTGCAGTGCAGAAGGAGGTCATTCGACCCTTGGGGGGTGGCATGGTAACACGGTGGTTAGCACTGCTGCCTCACAGCACCAGAGACCCAGATTCGATTCCTGACTTGGGTCGCTGTCTGTGCCGAGTCTGCACGTGGGTTTCCTTCGGGTGCTCCGGTTTCCTCCCACAATCTGAAAGACGTGCAGATTTGGTGCATTGGCTATGTTAAATTCTTCCTCAGTGTATCCGAACAGGCGTTGTAATGTAGTGACTAGGGGATTTTCACACTAACTTTATTGCAGTATTAATGTAAGCCTACTTGTGACACTAATAAATAAACTTAAGTCTGTACTGACTCTCCGACAAGCCCTTTCCTGTAACCCCATGTACTTACCCTACTAGTTCTGCTAACCTACATATCTTTGGACGCTCGGAGGCAATTTAGCATGGCCAATCCACCTAACCTGCACATCTTTGGACTGTGGGAGGAAACCGGAGCACCCGGAGGAAACCCACGCAAACACTGGGAGAACGTGCAAACTCCACGCAGACAGTGACCTGAGGCCTGAATTGAACCTGGGTCCTTGACACTGATGCAACAGTGCTAACCACTGTGCCCCTGCCGCCATGGCCCTCGCCATCAAGCACCTATCCGTTCTCATCCCATTTTCCAGCACTTGGTCCATAGCCTTGAATGCTATGGTGCTTCAAGTGCTCTTCTAAATATTTCTTAAATGTTGTCAGGGTTCCCACCTCTAATCTCCCAACATTTTAAAAAGAAAAAAATCTGCTTTCCATTTTTACTGCCAATGGGGTAACTTTGCATTTCTCCAAGTTGGGGCGGCATGATGGCACAGTGGTTAGCACTGCTCCCTCACAGTGCCAGGGACCTGGGTTCAATTCCCAGCTTGGGTCACTGTCTGTGTGGAGTTTGCACATTCTCCCCGTGTCTGCGTGGGTTTCCTCTGGGTGCTCCAGTTTCCTCCCACAGTCTGAAAGATGTGCAGGTTAGGTGAATTGGCCATGCTAAATTCTCCCTCGGTGTACCCGAACAGGTGCTGGAGTGTGGCGACTAGGGGAATTTCACAGTAACTTAATTGCAGTGTTAACATAAGCCTACTTGTGACTAATTTTAAAAAAAAACTCCACTGAGTTGTCAGCCGGGATGACCGGGAGTTGAGGGTATGAAAGTACAACTCTGCACTAGAGCAGGAATGGGAGAGAGAGAGCGATGCCAAGCTTTTGTGAGACAGAAAGAGAGAATTCACAGCTGGGGTCAGTGTGTGGTATTGAGAGAGCAAGGAAGCTGATGAGTCTGAAACTGAGCATGTGAAAAGCTGCTTGTAACGGTAAGAATACAAATGAATGTGGGGATTATTTTACTTTAGAAGGAACTGCCTACTTAAGAGTCACTGCCTTTCTTTCCTCATCTTGGCAGACCGTTGCACAGTTAGTATTGTAATCAGATTGTGGTGGCTAGTTTTGGGTATTGATGCTGTTGGTAAAGGAGGATGTGGTTTTGGGGGAACGGGTGGGCATGCGGAATACTGGCTGTCAGTGGAACACACAAAGCGGAACCATGAGTGATCAAGCATTTGAGAATAAAGGGAGGCTAACAAATAAAATGAAGTTTAACCCTGAGATTATTGAATACCAAAAATGGCTTTGATGTTTTGAACAATGTTTTTGTTTATGGTCAGTATAGAAAACCTAACATTCTTACAGTTAACCGTAAGGCCGGAATTTTACTGTCCCGCCCGCCACGGGAATCGGAACGGGCGGTGGGACGGACCATGGAGAGGTCCGTTGACCATGGGCTGGATTTTGCGGTTTCGGGATTCGCAAGGCCGTAAAATCCCGTCCCAAGTGTTTTCATATCATTTCATATCATTTCGCATGAGCCATGAATCTAAAAATGACTTTGAGATTTGTTGCTCTATGGCTCAAATTAGGTTCTAAAATCTAATAACTCCAATAAGGAAGTATGGTGGCACAGTGGTTAGCAGTGCTGCCTCACAGCGCCAGGGTCCCAGGTTCAATTCCAACCTCTGGTCACTGTCTGTGTGGAGTTTGCACATTCTCCCCATGTCTGCGTGGATTCCCTCCAGGTGCTGCAGTTTCCTCCCACAGTCCGAAAGACGTGTTAGTTAGGGTGCATTGACCTGAACAGGTGCCGGAGTGTGGCGACTAGGGGAATTTCACAGTAACTTCATTGCAGTGTTAATGTAAGCCTTACTTGTGACTAATAAATTAACTTTTCTTTAACAAGAGAATGTGGAAGTTTAGCATCCCCGATTCAACTCACTCTGCCAATGCTTTCAGGTGTCTTGATGCCAAGTTCTGGAAACCCCTCCCTTAAACCCCTCTGTCCCTAGCTAGGGGAGGGCAGTGGTGTAGTGGTATTGTCACTGAACTAGTAATCCAGAGACCCAGAACCTGGAGACGCGGGTTCGAATCCCACCACGGCAAATGATGAAATTTGAATTCAATAAAAATCTGGAATTATAAATCAAATACTAGAAACATAGGAGAAGGCCATTTGGCCCTTCGAGCCTGCTCCGCCATTCATCACAATCGTGGCTGATTGTCCAACTCAATAGCCTAATCCTGCTTTCTCCCCATAACCTTTGATCCCATTCGCCCCCAAGTGCTGTATCTAGCCGCCCCTTGAATACATTAATTCAATGTTTTGACCATGAAACAATGGTTTGTTTTAAAAATCCATCTGGTTCACTAATATCCTTCAGGGTTAGGAAGGTTCAGTCGCTAGGTATACATGGGGAGGTAGTAAATTGGATTAGACACTGGCTCAATGGAAGAAGCCAGAGAGTGGTTGTGAAGGATTGCTTCTCTGAGTGGAGGCCTGTGACTAGTGGTGTGCCGCAGGGATCGGTGTTGGGTCCATTGTTGTTTGTCATCTATATCAATGATCTGGATGATAATGTGGTAAATTGGATCAGCAAGTTTGCTGATGATACAAAGATTGGAGGTGTAGTGGACAGTGAGGAAGGTTTTCAAAGCTTGCAGAGGGATTTGGACCAACTAGAAAAATGGCAAATGGAATTTAACGCAGACAAGTGTGAGATATTGCACTTTGGAAGAACAAACCAAAGAAGAACGTACAGGGTAAATGGTAGGACTCTGAAGAGTGCAGTTGAACAGAGGGATCTGGGAATACAGGTATAGAATTCCCTAAAAGTGACGTCACAGGTGGATAGGGTCGTAAAGAGTGCCTTTGGTACATTGGCCTTTATAAATCGGAGTATCGAGTATAAAAGTTGGAGTGTTATGGTAAGGTTATATAAGGCATTGGTGAGGCCGAATTTGGAGTATTGTGTACTGTTTTGGTCACCTAGTTACAGGAAGGATGTAAATAAGATTGAAAGAGTGCAGAGAAGGTTCACAAGGATGTTGCCGGGACTTGAGAAGCTGAGTTACAGAGAGAGATTGAATAGGTTGGGACTTTATTCCCTGGAGCGTAGAAGATTGAGGGGAGATTTGATAGAGGTGTATAAGATTTTGATGGGTATAGATAGAGTGAATGCAAGCAGGCTTTTTCCGCTGAGGCGAGGGGAGAAAAAAACTAGAGGGCATGGGTTAAGGGTGAAAGGAGAAAAGTTTAAAGGGAATATTAGGGGGGGCTTCTTCACGCAGAGAGTGGTGGGAGTGTGGAATGAGCTGGTGGATAAAGTGGTAAATGCGGGGTCACTTTTAACATTTAAGAAAAACTTGGACGGGTTCATGGATGAGAGGGGTGTGGAGGGATATGGTCCAAGTGCAGATCAGTGGGACTAGGCATAAAATGGTTCGGCACAGACAAGAAGGGCCAAAAGGCCTGTTTCTGAGCTGTAATTTTCTATGGTTCTATGGTTACCTGGTCTGTCTGACATGTGACTCCAGAACCACAGCGATGTGGTTTACTCTTGAATATCCTCTGAAATGGATTAGCAAGCCACTCAGTTCAAGGGCAATTAGGCCTTGCCAGCGAAGCCCACATCCCGTGAATGAATCTTTTTTTTAAAAAAAGGTTCAAGTTTGTTTATTAGTGTCACAAGTAAGGCTTACATTAACACTATACTGAAGTTACTGTAAAAATCCCCTAATTGCCACACTCCAACGCCTGTTCTGGTACACTGAGGGAGAATTTAGCATGGCCAATGGACCTAACCAGCACGTCTTTTGGACTGTGGGAGGAAACCGGAGCACCCGGAGGAAACCCACGGGGAGAAGGTGCAAACTCCACACAGTCAGTGTCCGAGCCAGGAATTCAACCCGGGACCCTGGCGCTGTGAGACAGCAGTGCTCGGCACTGTGCCGCCCCCCCCCCCCTCATCCATGAAAATCTTCCTTAAAACCTACCTCACGTATGTGGGCCTCTGAACGGTTGTCCCCTTTTTTTATTGATGCTCTTAAAGGTCTTGGGGCATTTTACTATGTTATAGGTATTAGATAAATGCATGCAACCGGTTTATTTATGTAGCTCCCCTGGCATTACTTGTATCTAGAGTACAGCCATGACATAATCTCATTCTGTAATTTTATAGTCACTTCCTCAAGGGAAATGTCACCAATGGTCCACCCAGGTTATTGCAGCTTGTTTCTGGATTCTTATTCTGACCTCCTGTACAATCCTGCCACCGGTTAGAAGACTCCATTGGGAGGAAGCCAGTCATTCTCCCTCAGGTTGTTTGGGAGGTAATCTGTAACAAAGTGTGACTACTCAACTGCAGCATTTATTTCCTCCCCACCCTTCTCCATTCTGCAGGATGAGACAGTACATGAGACCCGCCTAGCCAGAGTGCCTCCAATCGGACGAGCGTTCAGTGTGCCTGAGACCTCTGTTGAGCATGCAGTAAGGTGAGTATACGGTTGGAGAAAATCAAAGCTGTGATATTATCCTTATTTTGGTATAGCTACGTAGAGCAAAATTCCTCTTGTCATTCTGGAGCATGCGTTTGATGTTGCAGTCTATGTGGTGACCTAATTTCATCATTTTTAAAATTCCTCTGTCGTCCAGCCATTTTCACATAAACAAGTCTCTCGGTTTTCCAAAGAATCCCTACAGTGCAGAAGGAGACCATTTGGCCCATCAGGTCTGCACCGACCACAATCCCACTTATCCCCGTAATCCCACATATTTACCCTGCTAATCTCCCTGACACCAAAGGGTCAATTTAGCACGGTCAATCCACCTAACCTGCACATCTTTGGAGTGTGTGGTAGGAAACCGGAGCAAACCCACGCAGACACGGGGAGAACGTGCAAACTCCACGCAGACAGTGACCTGAGGCCGGAATTGAACCTGGGTCCCTGGCGCTGTGAGGCAGCAGCGCTAACCACTGTGCCACCGTGCTGCTTTTATGCTCCACACAGTCTTCCTTTTACCAGCCTTCATAGGTCATAGAAACCCTACAGTACAGAAAGAGGCCATTAGGCCCATCAAGTCTGCGCCGACCACAATCCCACCCAGGCCCTACCCCCATATCCCTACATATTTACCCAGTAATCCCTCTGACCTACACATCTCAGGACACTAAGGGCAATTTTAGCATGGCCAATCGACCTAACCCACTTCATCTAATATTATCAGTCCATCCTCCATTCCTTTCTCCCTCCTCTGTTTATCTGACTTCCCCCCCTTTAAATATGTCAAAGCTAGTCACCACAATCACTCCATTTGATTAGGCAGTTCCAACTTTTAATCACTCCGTGGACAAAGATTTTTCTCATGAATTCCCTGTTGGATTTATTCATTTGTAACATTTCCTTGCGTACCCTTAATAATTAAAGTGGGTTTCAGTTTGTTCCAGAATGCAAATTGAGTTTTCTTTTTGTGAAGATCTTTCTCTGTTGATCTGAAAATAAAATGGTGCCAAACTTCTTGGAATCATCCTTGGGTTCAGCCTGAACATAAAAAGCACCGCCAGGTTTTGAAATGCTAACTAATCTCTCTGACATTGGGTTCTGGAAAACCTGAGTCCATTTGATTCACGCTTGCACCCACTGGCTGCAACCTATTTAGAAACCACAGCAATGAACACATGCACACACTGATCCAATGTAAATTATACGAGTGGTCCTGAATTGTTCACCCCGAGTAAATAGCTTTTAGCTGATTGATTGCGTTCTGTGCGTTTTCTGCAAAATATTTATGGGCCACCGGAGTTCCTGTTGAATTGAATTTAGCTTCACAACTAGCTATGCATAATGAGATAGAAACATGGAAAATAGAAGCAGGAGTAGGCCATTCGGCCCTTTGATCTTGCTCCGCCATTCATTAGGATCTTGGCTGATCATATTCAATATCCTGGTCCCACCTTCCTCCGTATCCCATTAGCCCCAAGAGTTAAATCTAGTTTCTTAAATCTCTCAACATTTTGGCCTCAACTACATTCTGTGATAGTGAATTCCACACATTCCCCACCCTCTGGGTGAAGAAATTTCTCCCCTCAGTCCTTAAAGGTTTACCCCTTATCCTCCAAGTTCTGGACTCCTCCTACCATTGGGAACATTCTTTCTGACTCTACCCTGTCTGATCCTGTTAGAATTTTATAAGTTTCTATGAAAACCCCGTCTCACTCTTCTAAGCCCCAATGAATATAATCCGAACCAAAGTGTCTCCTCATGTGATCCCAATATGGGACGATTTGAACACTGGATCTTTAGATTGAATCCTGTATCGTTTACACTATTGTATCCATGTCAGTAAATACTATTTGAGGAAACTGTATTCTGCTGCCTTGGTGAATGTGATAACTGATGTGTCTAGTAATGCTATAAGGTCTAATTACTATGTGCTCACATCCTGAGAAAGAAAGAGGGAAATGGGTAGTGGGGGCTATGAAACATGTCCTTGTTCATATGAACTGAAAGATGGGGAGCTATGAAGATCTGTTTCTCATACATTTTTTTTTTTATTTGCTGAACTGTTTTTATTATTGTCTGCTTGAAGCTCTGCATACCAACAGGGTAGAGAACCTAGCTCCCAGACGTCCAAGGACGTTACAGGCACTGCTGTGACGGGCATCACCGACATTAAAGAGAGGCGTCGGTAAGTTAGCTTTTGACCCTATAACTTGAGAGGCGCAGGCTAGAAAACAAAATAGAACTGGTGTGGGAAATCTAACTAAAAACAGAAGATGTCCCGGTGTCAAGTAGCATTTGTAGAGAGTGAGTGTGTTAATATTTCATCGGAACGGGAAGTTGTGAAAGGTGAACAGCTTTTTGCCAGATATGGGTGGGGGGGGGGAAATGCAGGGAGATGGGAGAAGAACATAAAATTCTGTAATGAGATGAGTGATTGAAGAACAAATAGGATTCATGGTTCAAGGCGGAGGTGGTAATAGGACAAACATGGGAACCGATAATGGAGTGGAGATGCCAGCATTGGACTGGGGTAAGCACAGTAAGAAGTCTCTCAACACCAGGTTAAAGTCTAACAGGTTTATTTGGCAGCACAAGTTTTCGGAGTCTCGCATGTTCATCGGGTAAGTGGGAGTTCTGTTCACAAACAGGGCATAGACAGACACAAACTCAATTTACAAGATAATGGTTGGAATGCAAGTCTTTACAGGTAATCAAGTCTTAAAGGTACAGACAATGTGAGTGGAGAGCGGGCCAAGCACAAGTTAAAGAGATGTGTATTGTCTCCAGCCAGGACAGTTAGTGAGATTTTGCAAGCCCAGGCAAGTCATGGGGGTTACAGATAGTGTGACATGAACCCAAGGCCCTGGTTGAGGCCGTCCCCATGTGTGCGGAACTTGGCTTATCAGTTTCTGCTCAGCGATTCTGCGTTCTCACATTGTCTGTACCTTTAAGACTTGATTACCTGTAAAGACTCGCATTCCAACCATTATCTTGTAAATTGAGTTTGTGTCTGTATATGCCCTGTTTGTGAACACAAGTCCTCACTCACCTGATGAAAGCTTGTGCTGCCAAATAAACCTGTTGGATTTCTGATTGAACCAATAATGGATCCAGTGCATGTGTAAGAAAGTTAATGTCCAGGGGAAAAATGAGAATGATGGTTAAGATCTAAAGTCATTAAATTTGTTAAGGATGGGTGGAAGGTTGTAAATACCATGGAGAAAGACAAGTGATTGTTCCCTCCAGGCTGCATTAACCTTCATCAGAATCATGTAGCAGGCCAAGGACATGTAGGGTGGCACAGTGGTTAGCACGGCTGCCTCACAGTGCCAGGGACCCGGGTTTGATTCCTGGTTTGGGCCATTGTCTGGAGTTTGCACGTTCTCCTCGTATCTGCGTGGGTTTCCTCCGGGTGCCCCGGTTTCCTCCCACAGCCCAAAAGACGTGCTGGTCAGGGTGCGTTGGCCATGCTAAATTCTCCCTCTGTGTACCCGAACAGGTGCCAGAGTGTGGTGACTTGGGGGTTTTCACAATAACTTCAGTGCAGTGTTCGTGTAAGCCTACTTGTGATACTGATAAATACATTAAACTTTAAAACATAGAGGATGGTGAATTAGTGGCAAGTGATCAGAAACCCTGTGGGTCATGTGGATGTGAATGGATCTCTCTGATTCCGCACATTAAACATTAGGAACAAGGCACGTGTTGTCCTTTTTTTGATATGCTGTTGGTAAGAAGAGCTGTTTCTCCACGATCACAGTGAATTTGTTATGAGGTGAATTCAAAAGGTTTAGTAGCTCACTAGGAAGCTGTGGGGACTGCAATGTGATAGTATTGCAGGGACATGATGGGTCGAATGGCCTCCTGCGCTGTAGGATTCTATAGTTGCATTCAAGCCGAGGAGAAAAACGCACGGCAACTGAAGATTGCATAGCCTTTGCAACAAAATGTGATACCTGCAGGCACCAGTAGATAGTTTTTAAGCATACATCACCTATTTTAAACAGTAAATTATAATTGATAATATTATGATAAAATTGACTCCGAAGGTGGGTATGATGAGGTACAGCAACCACCTGTATTTGTATAGCGCCTTTAATGTCACATGGTGCTTCACAGAAACGTTATCAAACACAATTTGACACCATGCCACATAGGAACTCTTTTATGTAGGTGGTCAAAAACTTCGAAGAGTGGGAAATAGGGAAGCCATTCCAGAGCTGCTTTTTTTTATTCACTCGTGGGACTTGGGTGTCGCTGGCTGGCCAGCATTTATTGCCCATCCCTAGATGCCTGAGGGCAGTTGAGAGTCAGCCTGGAGTCACAGGTGGCTCTGGAGTCACATGTAGGCCAGTCCAGGTAAGGACGGCAGATTTCCTTCCCTCAAGGACATGAGTGAACCAGATGGGTTTTTCTGACAATCGACAATGGGTTTCATGGTCATCAGTAGATTCTTAATCCCAGATATTTTTTACTGAATTCAAATTCCACCATCTGTCGTGGTGAATTTCGAACCCGGGTCCCCAGAACATGATTTTCTAGTTTAATAGTCTAGCGATAATAGCAGTAGGCCATCGTCTCTTCCTTGGGAGCCCAAGTAGCTGAAAGCAAAGATGCCAAGTGGCGGAGTGATTAAAACTGGCAATGCGCAAAAAAGGTCAATATTGGAAGGTTATAGGGCTGGAGGAGGTTACGGAGATAGTCAGAGGTTTACAGCATGGAAACAGGCCCTTCAGCCCAACTTATCCACGCCGCCCTTTTTGTAAACCCCTAAGCTAGTCCCAATTGCCCGCATTTGGCCCATATCCCTCTATACCCGTCTTGCCCATGTAACTGTCTAAATGCTTTTTAAAAGACACAATTGAACCCGCCTCTACTACTGCCTCTGGCAGCTTGTTCCAGACACTCACCACCCTCCCCACTCACCAGATGGGGAGGAGGAGGAAAGGTCTTCAGGGAAATAAGGATGAGAACTTTGTCACACTGCTGCACTGGGTGTTCAGGGCTTGTTCAGAGTTAGGATCCAGGCCATAGAATTATGGATGAGTTCAGGATTATGGAGGTTGGAAGGTGGGAGGCCAGTCAGGAAAAGATTGCAAAATTGAAGTCCAATGCTAATAGTAGTATAGAGGAGGCTTTCAGCAGAAGAGGAGGTGAAGCAGGTTCAGAGATGGATAATCCACCAGCAGTAACCCACCCGTTTTGTTGACGCTGGGAGGGCCAATATCGAAGAGCCAGTTTGACAAGTATGCAACCCCTCTGGCACAGCCAGAGATCATCGCTGCTTGACGAGCTGTCTAACTGATCTCTGTGGAATTCTTCAAAACGTTTGGCCATTTCACCTCTGCAGCAATTCTCTTGGTTTAAATCCCCTCCGGTTTCTGCAGATTGTACCTGACCCCAGTGCGTGATGAGGAGTCGGAATCCCAAAGAAAGGCCCGCTCACGACATGCACGGCAGTCCAGGCGATCGACGCAGGTGAGTGTTAACATGTTCTGACGAGTTCCAAACGTAGCTGCTCCACCACTTCACTGACTCAAATATTTGAGACCATTTAATTTTGTGGTTTGAGGTACTTGCCACAAACTGCAGTGACATCTGTCCATAACCACCGCCTGATTGCTCACTTATAACAATACTGGTTCACGCCTGTGGAATAGTGACACTTCAAAAAATAAATGACAGTCTGAAATCAATACTACAACCGCCCAGCGAGTCTGTCAGCATCTGTAAAACGTCGTTATTTTGTTGAAATTTATTCCAAACCTAAATTAATCATAGAATCATAGAAACCCTACAGTGCAGAAGGAGGCCATTCGGCCCATCGAGTCTGCACCGACCACAATCCCACCCAGACCCTACTCCCATATCCCTACAGATTTACCCGCTAATCCCTCTAACCTACGCATCTCAGGACTCTAAGGGGCAATTTATAGCCTGGCCAATCACCCTAACCTGCACATCTTTGGAAAATGAATTGAGATGGTTTCGCTTGAATTTGCAGCCTTGCAATGCATCCGTTCTGTTTGGAGTCCAAAGTCATGCTGTGATAGGATTCCCAGTGTGTGGGGCGGCACAGTGGTTAGCACTGCTGCCTCATAGCCCCAGGGACCCGGGTTCAATCCCCAACCTCGGGTCACTGTCTGTGTGGAGTCTGCACATTCTCCCCGTGTCTGCGTGGGTTTTCTCCGGGTGCTCTGGTTTCCTCCCACAGTCAGAAAGACACGCTGGTTAGGGTGCATTGGCCGTGCTAAATCCCCCCTCAATGTACCCGAACAGGCGCCGGAGTGTGGCGACTAGGGGGTTTTCACAGTAACTTCATTGCAGTGTTAATGTAAGCCTTACTTGTGACACTAATAAATAAACTTTAATTGACGCTGTTTAATTTGGCGTTGTTGGAATGTGTGTTTGCTTCTGTGAATGCAGGTCAGGAAAAGTAATTCCGCTTGCCTTTTTTAAAAAAAAAAACTATATGCCTTTTGGTTTGTTTGTAGGGTGTTACACTCACAGATTTGAAGGAGGCAGAGAAGACCTTGGGTATTGCCACCGAGAAAAAATCCCAGGATCAGCCAGAAAAGGAGGAAGAAGGGAAAGGGAATGATGGCAAGAAAGGAAGAAGTTTATTAACGGAGGACAAGGTGAGACTGCGCAGAGGAATGTAAATTCTGAATCCCACAAACAGTCCAATTAGAGTGCTTAATGAATACTTGTTAGATATTCAGAGGTGGGTTTGTGTTGCAGGGCTTGTGTTGCCCGCCAGTCTGAAATCTACAATGTTTATCACCTATTCCCATAGACAATTTCCATGTTCTAATGAGAATGGCATCTTGTAACAATATACTAATTACTAAATTAATTAGTTTTGATAATTGTAATGAGACTGCGCAGATAACAAACAGGTTATTGAAGTCGCAGAGAGAACAATCTTCAATGGGTCAGTAGGTTGGATACGATCACAGATTTATGCCTTTGAATTGGATTGGCGTTTCCTTTCATCCTTTTCTATGTTGCATATATTTGAAAAGCTGTCGCAGAAGAGGCCACTCGGCCCATTGGATCTGCACTTACTCCCTGACACAGTATCTTCTCCCTCTCCTCTGCCCTATCCCTGTAACCCCACACACACTTGCCGTGGCTAATCCATTTAACTTACACGTCTTGGGAAACTGAAGCACCCCGAGGAAACCCACGCCGACGTGGGGAGAATGTGTAGTCTCCGCACAGTCGCCCTGGGCCGAAATCGAACCTGGTCCCTGGAGGCAGCAGTGCTGACCACTGCCAGTGTGCCGCCCCTGGTTGAAACCGACAGACGAGGTAACAATTTGGTCTACTCAAGCTATAGCAGTCTCACCGGGTAATACAAGTGAATTTCTTCATTGTATATGGCAAGGCAGGTTGTTGCTGTTATGATCTGACACTTAAGAGCTTTGGTGTGTCAATACTATGAGTGATCTAGCTACATTTTCTGTACTATTTCACGTATAAATCTTGTGTGGTAAGAAGTAAGAATGGTAAATTGTCTGCGACTGGTTAAGATTTTGCTCATCCTTAGAATATAGTTCAATTTCAGTGCACTGAGGATCCAACATCTTTACAGTTTTGTTATTCTTGGCTGTAAACAAAGCGTATTTTTTTATATATCTTTTTGTGCTGTGGCATCATTTGGATATCTGCACTGCTGCTTCAAAGTGAGGTGAAATTGGTGCTTCAGGATGTTCGCAATTAATCAGGCCCACTTGGTTGCTGGATGATGCCAAACTATTGAGTGTCTTTCAGTGATTTTCCCCTTCTCCTATCTACCCCGCCCCATTCCGAACGATGTATCCTCTGTTGAGGTTAAGGGATGCCATCCTGAAAATCCATAATCTCCTACGCCAGTGCCCTGAGCTCCACAAGCGAATCTTGGATGGCCCTTCTCCATCGCCATGTGTTGTTGCAATTATACAGGGCCTTGGAGAGGCCACACCTAGAATATTGTGTGCAGTTTTGGGGCGGCACAATGGTTAGCACTGCTACCTCACAGCGCCAGGGACCCTGATTCAATTCCGGGTGACTGTCTGTGTGGAGTTTGCACGTTCTCCCCGTGTCTGCGTGGATTTTCCCCAGGTGCTCTGGTTTCTTCCCACAGTCCAAAGATGTGCGGGTTAGGTTGATTGGCCATGATAAACTGACCCTAGTGTCAGGGGGATTAGCAGGGCAAATGTGTGAGGTTGTGGGGGTGAGGCCTGGGTGGGATTGTGGTCGGTGCGGACTTGATGGGCTGAGTGGCCTCTTTCTGCACTGTAGGGATTCTGTAAGATTACTAACTCTAATTGGGATGCTATTTTGGTTTGTTGTATTATATGTAGGGTGGCACAGTGGTTAGCGCTGCTGCCTCACAGCTCCAGGGACCCCAGGTTTGATTCCCGGGTTGGGTCACTGCCTGTGCGGTGTCTGCACATTCTCCCCGTGTCTGCGTCGGTTTCCTCCGGGTGCTCCGGTTTCCTCCCACAGCCCGAAAGATGTGCAGGTTAGGTGGATAGTTCATGCTAAATTGCCCTTTAGTGTCCAAAGACGTGCTGGTTATTTGCATTGGCTGTGCTAAATTCTCCCTTGATGTACCCGAACAGGTGCCGGAGTGTGGCGACTAGGGGAATTTCACAGTAACTTCATTGCAGTGTTAATGGAGTTTGTTTGAGGAACAGCTACTGCATGTCCTTGATAAGTATGTACCTGTCAGGCAGGGAGGAAGTGGTCGAGCGAGGGAACCGTGGTTTACTAAAGAAGTTGAATCTCTTGTGAAGAGGAAGAAGGAGACTTGTGTAAAGATGAGACGTGAAGGCTCAGTTAGGGCGCTTGAGAGTTACAAGTTAGCCAGGAAGGACCTGAAGAGAGAGTTAAGAAGAGCCAGGAGGGGACATGAGAAGTCTTTGGCAGGTATGATCAAGGAAAACCCTAAAGCTTTCTATAGGTATGTCAGGAATAAAAGAATGACGAGGGCAAGATTAGGGCCAGTCAAGGACAGTAGTGGGAAGTTGTGCGTGGAGTCTGAAGAGATAGGAGAGGCGCTAAATGAATATTTTTCATCAGTATTCACACAGGAAAAAGACAATGGTGTCGAGGAGAATACTGAGATACAGGCTGTTAGACTAGGCGGGATTGAGGTTCATAAGGAGGAGGTGTTAGCAATTCTGGAAAGTGTGAAAATAGATAAATCCCATGGGCCGGATGGGATTTATCCTAGGATTCTGTGGGAAGTTACAGAGGAGATTGCAGAGCCTTCGGCATTGATCTTTGTCATCATTGTCTACAGGAATAGTGCCAGAAGACTGGAGGATCGCAAATGTTGTCCACTTGTTCAAGAAGGGGAGTAGAGACAACCCTGGTAATTATAGACCAGTGAGCCTTACTTCTGTTGTGGGCAAAGTTTTGGAAAGGATTATAAGAGATAGGATTTATAATCATCTAGAAAGGAATAATTTGATTAGGGATAGTCAGCACGGTTTTGTGAAGGGTAGGTCGTGCCTCTCAAATCTTTGAGAAGGTGACCAAAGAGGTGGATGAGGGTAAAGCAGTTGATGTGGTGTATATGGATTTCAGTAAAGTGTTTGGTAAGGTTCCCCACGGTAGGCTCTTGCAGAAAATACGGAGGCAGGGGATTGAGGGTGATTTAGCGGTTTGGATCAGGAATTGGCTAGCTGTAAGAAGACAGAGGGTGGTGGTTGATGGGAAATGTTCATCCTGGAGTTCAGTTACTAGTGGTGTACCGCAAGGATCTGTTTTGGGGCCACTGCTGTTTGTCATTTTTATAAATGACCTGGATGAGGGCGTAGAAGGATGGGTTAGTAAATTTGCGGATGACACTAAAGTCGGTGGAGTTGTTGACAGTGCGGAAGAATGTTGCAGGTTACAGAGGGACATAGATAAGCTGCAAAGCTGGGCTGAGAGGTGGCAAATGGAGTTTAATGCGGAAAAGTGTGAGGTGGTTCACTTTGGAAGGAGTAACAGGAATACAGAGTACTGAGCTAATGGTAAGATACTTGGTAGTGTGGATGTGCAGAGAGACCTCGATGTCCATGTGCATAGATCCCTAAAAGTTGGCACCAAGATTGCTAGGGTTGTTAAGAAGGCGTACGGTGTGTTAGCTTTTATTGGTAGAGGGATTGAGTTTCAGAGCCATGAGGTCATGTTGCAGCTGTACAAAACTCTGGTGCCGCCATACTTGGAGTATTGCGTACAGTTCTGGTCGCCGCATTATAGGAAGGATGTGGAAGCATTGGAAAGGGTGCAGAGGAGATTTCCCAGGATGTTGCCTGGTATGGTGGGAAGGTCTTATGAGGAAAGGCTGAGGGACTTGAGGCTGTTTTCGTTAGAGAGAAGAAGGTTAAGAGGTGACTTAATAGAGGCATACAAGATGATCAGAGGATTAGATAGGGTGGACAGTGAGTGCCTTTTTCCTCGGATGGTGATGGCTAGCACGAGGGGACATAGCTTTAAATTGAGGGGTGAGAGATCTAGGACAGATGTCAGAGGTAGGTTCTTTACTCAGAGTAGTAAGGGCGTGGAATGCCCTGCCTGCAATATTAGTGGACTCACCAACATTAAGGGCATTTAAATGGTCATTGGATAAACATACAGATGGTATTGGAATAGTGTAGGTTAGATGGGCTTTAGATTGGTTTCACAGGTCGGCGCAACATCGAGGGCCGAAGGGCCTGTACTGCGCTGTAATGTTCTAATGTTACGCACACAAGAGTACAGCATGGAAAAAGGCCCTTCGGCCCAACTCATCCATGCCGACTAGGTTTCCTAAACTGAACTAGTCCCTTTTGCTGCATTTGGCCCATATCCCTCTAAACCTTTCCCATCCATGCACCTCCACCTCTATCACCCCTTCTGGCAGCTCATTCCATTTACGTAGCACCCTCTGTGTGAAAATGTTGCCCCTCAGGCCCCTTTTAAATCTTCCCCTCTCTCGCCTTAAGCCTGCGCCCTCTAGTTTTAGTTTCCCCTACCCTGGGGAAAAGGCATACTGCTGAAATGCGCTGCTTGAGAATTCGGTGTGTGCTGCAGTAGTGTGGCTGAGAGCAAATGCTTGGTTTTATCCAGAACTGGAGTTTGAGTTGTGTTCAAAATAAATAACACTTATGCAAGATAGGAGAGGGTGAAATGATTTTTAGTATCTGCTTGATACTAATGGTTACGGCCAAATGTTGCAAGAAGTGATTTGGACACATTACAGTGTACGACTGTCACTATCAAACTACTTTGCCAATGATTGTCTGACTCAAATGATTTAATTCCTATCAGCCTGGAGTCTGAAAGAATAAAGGTTCAACGTGTTGAATGCATTTTCCTATGCATGACTCGACAGCAGAATCAAAGCCTGGTCCTTGTGAATCTGTTGTATGCGGAATCTTTCTCAGCTGACGAAACGACTGGGTAGAAAATTATTTAATAAAGAGAGACGTGCTAATGCTCTTGCTTGCTGATGTTTTCTTTCCCCAGGGCCGTAAGGCTACTTTCCTAGTGACGCTTGAGCTAAAACTTTTAAAAATCTGTTTACTACAAGATATGCTTTGAGATTTGCTAGTCTAAATTATGCAGGCAGGTTGCATAGACTAGATCTGCACTCTGTTCAGTGTAAATTTAATGAAGATGATTTAAGATGATTAAAAGAGTTGATAGGGTAGGGAGAGAGAGAGAGAAACTATTTCCTCTGGTGAAGGAACTCCAGAACAAGCGTGTAAATCCTTAAAAAAAAAAAGGCAGCACAGTGGTTAGTGCTGCTGCCTCGCAGCACCAGGGACCAGGGTTCGATTCTGGCCTCAGGTTACTACCTGTATGGAGTTTGCACATTCTCCCAGTATCTGCGCATGGGTTTCCTCCAGGTGCTCCAGTTTATTCCCACAGTCCAAAAGATGTGCAGGTTAGGTGAATTGACCATGCTAAATTGCCTCTTAGTGTCAGAGGGACGAGCAGGGTAAATAAGTGGGGTTACGGAGATGGGGCTTGGGTGGGATTATGGTTGATGGAGACCCGATGGGCCAAATGGTCTCTTTCTGCACTGTAGGGATTCTGTGTCTGTTTATTCCAGTGCTAGTTGTTCAGGAGTAATGTCAAGAAGCAATACTTCACACACAGGATTATTAGAAATAGCTTTTGGGGTTAAAGGGATCAAGGGATTATGGGGGCGAGATGGGATCAGGATATTGAATTCGATGATCAGCCATGATCAAAATGAATGGCAGAGCAGGCTCGAAAGGCCGAATGGCCTCCTCCTGCTTCTAGTTTCTACGTTTCTGTATTAGGATTGTAGAAATTTGAAAAATGTTCATGTAACCCCCCCCAAAATTGATTTTTCTTGTTAGATTAAAGGTATTGAGGGAGCAAGGGCAAAGGCTGATTGAGGTGTAAATCAATGCTACCGGGACTTGATGGATTGAGTTATAAGGAGAGGCTGAATAGACTGGGACTTTTTTCTCTGGAGCGTAGAAGGCTGAGGGGTGACCTTTTATAGAGGTTTATAAAATAATGAGGGGCATAGACAAGGTAGATAGTCAATATCTTTTCCCAAAGGTAGGGGAGTCTAAAACTACAGGGCATAGGTTTAAGGTGAGAGGGGAGAGATACAAAAGTGTCCAGACGGGCAATTTTTTCACAGAGGGTGGTGAGTGTCTGGAACAAGCTGCCAGAGGTAGTAGTAGAGGCGGGTACAATTTTGTCTTTTAAAAAGCATTTGGATAGTTACATGGGTACAATGTGTATAGAGGGATATGGGCCAAATGCGGGCAATTGGGATTAGCTTGGGGGTTTTATAAAAAAAAGGGCGGCATGGACAAGTTGGGCCAAAGGGCCTGTTTCAATGCTGTAAACCTGTATGACTCTAATACTGCCAATTCTGATACTTCTAACTCTTTCACATCATTGAGCTAAAACGTGCCTCAGTCTGCAAAAGGTATTCAGTTCCTGAGAGTGTGAACGTTTATTTTCTATCCCCTCGCACCAAAATAAATAATGGTTTCTCTGCTGCCTCTACAGGAAGTGGGTGGTCGACTGAGACCCTTGACCTCGGAAGGCATATCACTTACCTCTGTGTACTCCAGATATTCTATTCCTTCAGCTTCGGTTATGGGCTCAAACAAAGGTAATATCAAATTATATCAGCTATATGTTTTTAAGTATCTTAGTTGACTAAATTCACCTTCACTCTGGGCGGTTGTACCTGAAAGTAGTTACCAGTATGGTAATTTTATACATTAATGAACATTTACCTTGGGAGTTCATTTGCAATCCAAATTATTAAGTGTAAAGAAACTTCAGTGGTGAGGCAGCACAGTTAGCTCATCCCTCAGGAAGCTGCGCCAGACACTACTGCGGTCCAACAGGTCTTGTTTCGCAATCCTTTGCATCTGCCTTTGGCTGGAAGGATTGGAGTTTCCAAATCAGCCTTGTAGTCTGGCCACGTCCAATGGTGCTTTATAATTGGCAAATAATGTGTGTTCTTGACAAATGTATAAAAACTCGAAAGGGTCAGAGCTTTGACAAAGGGTCATCTGGACTCGAAACGTCAGCTCTTTTCTCTCCTTACAGATGCTGCCAGACCTGCTGAGATTTTCCAACATCCTGTCTTTTGGTTTCAGAATTAGCCGAGTGTGGTTACCAACATGAGTCACAGCTGAGGTCAGACTTTAGTTTTTTTTTTGAAGAAGCAGATGAATTAATGATATTTTAGCAGTTCCAAGCCTTTGAGCAGATGAGCCCTTTATACAAGAGGCTTCTGCTTCTAAGAACTGGTTGAAGTTAAGCAATTGGAATCAGAGACCCTTCTATTGTAAAATCAGCATTTAATTGCAGCGAGTCCTTGATGGTAATCTTCGTTTGCTCCAGAAGGTCCAACAGATGGTGCATGGTTGAGAGCACACGGTTGTTAAATAGGCCATTTAGCCCCCTTGAGCCTGTTCCTAATTCCTACAACACTGCTGCTCTAGCCTGTGATTGGTTGCTAAGCCAGAGTGTTGAGAGCTTCCCGCTAGAACATTTAATGCATGATTGACTAGTTAATTGAGACACACTGAAACAAAAGTTTACAAGTGCATAATATATTAGACATCACACTTGAGAGCAGTCTTAATTTGATCTTTCAAGCAAAGAGATGTCAAATCCCAGCTCATTGAAAAATCAGAATCCTGGATCAGACATGAACAGTACAAAGCAGGGTATAACAAGGGGAAATAACTGCTCCAGATAATTCCTGTTAATGCTCTTCTGCATTGCTTAACCTGTTGTAGCTGCAACTGTTAAGATGTCGTAAATGAGGTTAGATCATAGAATCCTGCAGTGCAGAAGGAGGCCATTCTGCCCATCGAGTCTGCACCAACCACAATTCCACCCAGACCCTATCCCCATAACCCCATGCATTTACCCTAGCTTGTACCCCTGACACTAAGGGACAATTTAGCACGGCCAATCCACCTAACCCGCACATCTTTGGACTGTAGGAGGAAACCGGAGCACCTGGAGGAAACCCACGCAGACACTGGGAGAATGTGCAAGCTCCATACAGACAGTGACCCAAGGCTGGAATTGAACTTGGGTCGCTAGCGCTGAGAGGCAGCAGTGCTAACCACTGTGCCCCCGTGCTGCCCAAAATAGTTAACTATTTCAATTTTGTTCAAAGAATAATAGAATCCCATCGAGTATGCACCGATCACAATCCCTCCCAGGCCCTGTAACTCCACCTGTTTATCCTGCTAACACCTGACACCAAGGGCAATCAACCTAATCCGCACATCTTTGGACTGTGGGAGGAAACCCACGCAGACACAATCTCTATATTTGAACCGTTAGCGATGTTCTGTCTCCACAGATGCTGCCAGATCTGCTGAGATGATTGTGCAGCATTTTCTGTTTGTGATTGGTTGTTAAAGTTGCTGCTCCTAAAAAAAAAGCAAGTCCTTTTCCTTTAAACTATAATTGTGCACTTTTTTGCTCCTGATTCTTTCCAATGGAAGAATTAGCAAAATAATGGGCCATGACTTTGTTCTTCGAGTGTCTGCGTGAGTTCCCTACGGGCGCTCCGGTTTCCTCCCACAGTCCAAAGATGTGCAGTTACGTTGATTGGCCATACTAAATTGCCCCCTAGTGTCAGGGGGTTAGCAGGGTAAATAAGTGAAGTAATGGGGATAGGGCCTGAGTCGGCTTGTGATTGATACAGATTCGGTGGGCCAAATGGCCTTTTTCTGCACTGTAGAGATTCTATGACTTCTTGGCTCCCCAGCGTAGGATTTGGGGGTTACCACGATGCCCTGGGAAATCCTTCTGGAAGTTCCTACATAAGGGTTTACCCGGCACTTATCCAGAAGAGTTGACCACCTCTGGACAATTGTGATGGGCTGGGAACCATCTGACCAAGCGTTTTAAACGCAGGTGCTTTCCTTTATAAGCTAGGTAAGTGGCAATCCATTGTTGATTGCCGCTCTGAGGAGGTTACGGAGCAGTGAAACACTTGGTTTATCCTGGGTGTTTAAATTCCTTCATAGCTTTGCCACTCTGTATCTCTGTAACCTCCTCCAGCCCTTGAAGACCTTGGTGCTCCTTCAATAAAATGCATTGGGCACGATTTTCTGGGCCCACTGCGTTACTTGAGCAGTGCAGCAAGCTGGGAAAGCCGGTCACAACTTTCCCGGACCACTTTTTTTTAATGGCATAATCAGCTTCACGCTGGGAAACAGCATGAGGCTGATTACAGTATTGAAGTCCTGATCTGAATCTCATTAGCAAGCCCGGGGCGGTATACCACCCAGGCTCACTAATGTTCCCAACCCTGCCGGGCGAGGTTTCCACCAGCGGGGATAAGAGCTGGTCCCCGGCAATGAGGACCAGGTGTGATGGCCTCGCTGGTGGGGCAGAGACCATTGAGGTCTCCCCCTGAGAGATCGGGGGGTGTGGGGAGCCACTTGGGCAGTGTCAACCGGGCACCCTGGCACTGCCTATCGGGAACCGGGGAGACCGGCAATGGGGAGGAGCCAGTGTGCATGTGCCGATGTCACTACTCAGCATGCTGATGTCGGCCTCTCGGGCGGGATTAATGCCCTCCCCCACTACTGGCATGATTCCCCGGGGGCTCTGAGTCACGGAGTGCTGGAAATCAAACTGACTTGTGTTCACCCAAAAACCAGATGGGAAAATCTCCTATTTCCTGCCCGTTGGGCACTTGGCATTTTTTTGGGGAATCATGCCCCCCCCCCCCCCCCCCCCAATATATATTTTATCCATGAAAATGTGTAAAAACAGCAGAAACCAATCAGAAGCACAGCATCATCTGCATAAAATTTACCACTGGGACTACGTACAAAAATCTACACCACAGTAATTCTACAATTTAACAAGAAAAACAGAATCAGTGAACTTTTCCTCATGACTACCATCTGCTTTTGTCTAGACATTAACTACAAGGACCAAACTCCTCTCAGTGATAGATTTGTAACTTTTCAGAATGAAACCTTTTTTTGTGTGTGAACCAACTGCATTTGTGAATAACCCCTCCCCGCCCCCACAATACATATTGGCGAGACTGGCAGATCCTTCCACTGATAGCGGCCTACCTCTTCTAGAAAATACGCTGTGCCGAGGGTGGGTGCAGGAAATTCCACCCATTGTATTCTATTCCATTCTTGAGATAATTTGCAGAGACTGGTGATAATTGAGCTAAGCAGCTATTGTTCCAGAGAGGTTTCTGACAGCAAGCTTTTTCCCAGGGCGGAAGAGTCAATTACTAGGGGGCACAGGTTTAAGGTGCGAGGGGCAAGGTTTAAAGGAGATGTACGAGGCAGATTTTTTACACAGAATAGCGGGTGCCTGGAACTCGTTGCTGGGGGAGGTAGTGGAAGCGGATACGGTAGTGATTTTTAATGGGCGTCTTGACAAATACATGAATAGGATGTGAATAGAGGGGTGTGGTCCCCGGAAGGGTAGGGGGTTTTAGTTCAGTCGGGCAGCATGGTCGGTGCAGGCTTGGAGGGCCGAAGGGCCTGTTCCTGTGCTGTAATTTTCTTTGTTCAAGTAGTCTCTAGTTGACCTCGGAACTAAATTCAGTCCCTTCCTCGTGGAATCGCGGTGCAGGCAAAGTTAGGGGCTGGGGGTGGGGGGGTGGGTCACATACCACTGAGTATCTGTGAGCATTGTACAAGAGGGTCAGATGAAAACAGGTGTTAGCTTGTTTTGATGGAGTGTTTCGGAGCACACAGTAACTAGAGCTATTCTTGCTCGCTCTCTCTCTTCCATCTGCAGAATCGGAAGACAGCAAAAGGGAAGAAGATGATTCAGACCACGGCAGTCAGAACCGGTTATCTGTACGAGATCGCCGGAAAGCCCGAAAGGAACGCAGGTTTACTGGCAAGCCAGAATTTGCAGAAGAGGCAAGTGCTATATTCGTTAACTATTAATTGATGGAGACGTTTGTTTGAGAGATTCTAGGTTTGCTTGTATGCAATGTAATTGTAAGATTCATCTGTTTTGTTCCTTTTTTAACCAATCTGTTGTTGTGAATTGCCCTGGACAAAGGTTTAACCTCTTTTATATTAGCAGTAACAATAATCTGTTGTAAATTGCTAGTTTGTTCTATGGTAGAACAAAGAAAATTACAGCACAGCAACAGGCCCTTCGGCCTGCCAAGCCTGCACCGACCATGCTGCCCGACTGAACTAAAACCCCCTGCCCTTCCGGGGACCATATCCCTCTATTCCCATCCTATTCATGTATTTGTCAAGACACCCCTTAACAGTCCCTACCGTATCCGCTTCCACTACTTCCCCTGGCAACAAGTTCCAGGCCCCCACCACTCTCTGTAAAAAAAAAAAAATCTGCCTCGTACATCTCCTTTAAACCTTGCCCCTCGCATCTTAAACCGGTGCCCCCTAGTAATTGACTCTTCCACCCTGGGGAAAAGCTTCTGACTATACACTCTGTCCATGCCCCTCATAATCTTGTAGACTTCTATCAGGTCGCCCCTCAACCTCTGTCGTTCCAGTGAGAACAAACCAAGTTTCTCCAACCTCTCCTCATCGCTAATGCCCTCCATACCAGGCAACATCCTGGTAAATCTTTTCTGTACCC
Organism: Mustelus asterias; assembly: GCF_964213995.1. NCBI lineage: Eukaryota > Metazoa > Chordata > Chondrichthyes > Carcharhiniformes > Triakidae > Mustelus > Mustelus asterias. Next base: position 3,251,853 of record NC_135821.1, on the reverse strand, counting down.
TCTCCAAAGCCTCCACATCCTTCTGGTAGTATTCCAAGTGTGGCCTAACTAAGGGTCTATAAAGCTGCAACATGACTTGCCAATTTTTAAACTCAATACCCCGGCCGATGAAGGCAAGCATGCCGTATGCCTTCTTGACTACCTTCTCCACTTGCATTGCCACTTTCAGTGACCTGTGTACCTGTAAACCCAGATCCCGTTGCCTATCAATACTCTTAAGGGTTCTGCCATTTACTGTATATTTCCTATATGTATTAGACCTTCCAAAATGCATTACCTCACATTTGTCCGGATTAAACTCCATCTGCCATCTCTCTGCCCAAATCTCCAACTGATCTATATCCTGCTGTATCCTCTGATGGTCCTCATCGCTATCCGCAAATCCACCAACCTTTGTGTCGTCCGCAAACTTACTAATCAAACCAGTTACTATTTCCTCCAAATCATATATATATATATATTTACAAACAGCAAAGGTCCCAGCACTGATCGTTGAGGAACACCACTTGTCACAGCCCTCCATACAGAAACGCACCCTTCCACTGCTACCCGCTGTCTTCTTTGACTGAGCCAGTTTTGTATCCACCTTGCCAGCTCACCTCTGATCCCATGCGACTTCACCTTCTGCACCAGTCTGCCATGAAGGACCTTGTCAAAAGCCTTACCGAAGTCCATGTAGACAACATCCACTGCCCTACCCTCATCAATCACCTTCGTCACTTCCTTGAAAAACTCGATCAAGTTCGTGAGACATGACCTTCCCCTCACAAAACCATGTTGCCTCTCACTAATACGTCCACTTATTTCCAAGTGGGAATAAATCCTGTCTCGAAGCATCCTCTCCAATAATTTCCCTACCACTGATGTAAGGCTCACTGGCCTGTAATTTCATGGATTATTCTTGTTACCCTTCTTAAACAAAGAACAACATTGGCTATTCTCCAATCCTCTCGGTCCTCCCCTGTAGCCAGTGAGGATACAAAGATTTCTCTCAAGGCCCCAGCAATTTCCTCCCTTGCCTCTCTCAGTATTCTGGGGTATATCCCATCAGGCCCTGGGGACTTGTCTACCTTAATGCTTCTCAAGAACCGCAGTACCACCTCCTTTTTGATCTCAACATGACTCAAACTATCTACACACCCTTTCCCAGACTCATCATCCACCAAGTCCTTCTCTTTGGTGAATACTGATGCAAAGTACTTATTTAATACCTCGCCCATTTCCTCTGGCTCCACGCATTGATTCCCTCCCCTATCCTTGAGTGGGCCAACCCTCTCCCTGGCAACCCCTCTTGCTCTTTATTTATGTATAAAAAGCCTTGGGATTTTCTTTAATTCTGCTGGCCAATGCTTTTTTGTGATGTAAACCTGCCCTTTCTAAGCCCATGATGTGGAAATGTCAACGTTGGACTGGACGCAGTAAGAAGTCTCACAACATCAGGTTATAGTCCAACCGGTTTATTTGGTATCACGAGCTTTCAGAGCATTACTCCTTCTCCCTATGTCCACTCACCTGATGAAGGAGCAGCGCTCCAAAAGCTTGTGATTCCAAATAAACCTGTTGGACTTTAACCTGGTGTTGTGGGACTTCTTACTGTTTCTAAGTCCAGGCAAAGTACATTCTGATCAGATGCTAAGTCATGGCAATTTTCTGGTGCCCATGAATCAGATATCTAAATGGGCCGTTCAAATGTTCCAAAGCAAGGATTTTGTGCACCTTACATTGACTAATTTCTGATCAGAGTTTTCCCTTCCCCTGTCAGGTGAAAGAATCCTCTGGAGATTGGATTACCTATTAGCCACAGAGTTTCTCTGTGTGAGCTATCGGAACTGTAGGGTCCAGCATAACTTTTGGGGTCATTAATCCTTAGACCTAGCAGTTGTGAGTCCCTTTGATAAAGTTGCATTGTTCTACAATTTTTGTTTATTCAGTAGTGGGATGTGGGTGTTGCCAGCATTTATTGCCCATTTATGGCCCATTACCCCACTTATTTACCCTGCTAACCCCCTGACACTAAGGGGCAATTTAGCATGGCCAATCAACGTAACTGCACATCTTTGGACTGTGGGAGGAAACTGGAGCGTCCGGAGGGAACTCGCACAGACACAGGAAGAACAAAGTCTTAGCCCATTATTTTGCTAATTCTTCCATAGGGAAGAATCTGAAGTGAAAAAGTGCGCAATTATAATTTAAAGGAAAAGGACTTGCTTTTTTTTTTAGGAGCAGCAACCTTAACTACCCAATCACAAACAGAAAATGCTGCACAATCATCTCAGCAGATCTGGCAGCATCTGTGGAGACAGAACATCGCTAACGGTTCAAATGTAGAGACTGTGTCTGCGTGGGTTTCCTCCGAGTGCTCCGGTTTCCTCCCACAGTCCAAAGATGTGTGAACTGAGTGTCTTGCTAGGCCATTTCAGGGGGCAGTTGAGAGTCAACCACATTGCTGTGGCTCTGGAGTCACGCGTAAGGCCAGTCCAAATATGTGCGGGTTAGGTTGATTGGCCCTGCTAAATTGACTCTCTCGGGGGGACTAGCAGGGCAAATATGTGGGGTTACGGGGATAGGGACTGGGTGAGATTGTGGTCGATGCAGACTCAATGGACCAAATAGCCTCCTTCTGCACTGTAGGGATTCTGTGATGGCAGATTTCCTTCCCGAGATGACATTAGTGAACCGGATGGGTTTTTCCGACAATGGTTTCATGGTCATCAGTAGATTCCTAATTCCAGATATTTTTTATTGAATTCAAATTCCACCGTCTGCCGTGGCGGGATTCGAACCCGGGTCCCCAGAACATTAGCTGAGTTTCTGGATTAACAGCCTAGCGATAAAACCACTAGGCCATCGCCTCCCCTAATTTGTAAACAGTAACTCTGCTGCAGCTCCATCACCCTTTGAAACTAACTGGATGAAACCCCCTTCCATTAGGCAAGCACTTCACACCGGCCAATAGTCACAGGATGAGAATGGTGTGGATGTCATGGTCTTAAGATCATGTGTTAGAAGATGTGATGTGATGTGTGTTACAATACCCAATGTTTATACCATTCATATTTATCACTGACATCCACTTATAGTCACCAAGTGTTGATAACCACTTGTTACAAAGGCACCATTTTAAGCCCTCCTGTTTTGCGCAGTTCAGTACTTCCCAACAGCTGATTAACGCAGCTTGAAGTCTCCATCAGCTGTTGACGCTTAATTTCTTTGGGAGACAGTCAGTAAATAGAGACCGTAGGCGACTTAAATCAGCTGTTTGCATTTATGACTGGAGTTACTTGACTGCTGAACTCCCTGTTAGAGTTTCCACTATGGTCCATCTGTTAACATGAATGCACTCGTTGGTGGTTAGGACTGTGCACGTGCTTATTGTACAGGCAATGGAATAAAGAACCCCATCTATAGCAGATATCTCAGTTTTTGTTTTGTGGTCTTCTCTGTGATTAAAGGCTTTCCTCGCCTCTTAATGGGATTTTTGGGAAATGCGGGTGGTATTTTTTAAAAATCATTAGTTGGACATGGGCATCACTGGCTGGCCAGCATTTATTGCCCATCCCTAGTTGCCTGAGGGCAGTTGAGAGTCAACCCCAAAGCTGTGGCTCTGGAGTCACATGTAGGTCAGACCAGGTAAGGATGGCAGAGTTCCTTCCCTAAAGGGCATTGGTGAACCAGATGGGTTTTTTCGACAATGGTTTAATGGTCATCAGTAGATTCTCAATTCCATTTGCTGAACATTATTTGGGGGATATGGTGGTGATTCTCTGCTAAAACTACCATCATGGGCCTATACCTTTTGGAAATTCAAAGCTTGTTTTGAGTGTCCTATGTCTAAACTATTTGAAACCAAGATTTCCGATGAATTTCTTGTCAAAGACTGGCATACGGCCCTGATTTGTACTCTGAGTTAGAATCATAGAATCCCTACATTGCAGAAGGAGGCTGTTCGGCCCTTCGAGTCTGCACTAACTCTGACAGAGATCTTACCCGAGCCCTTTTCCCAACCCTATTCCCGTTCATCTGCACATCTAGGGGGAGGGGATGGCCACTGGTATAATCACTGGACTATTAATACAGAAACTCAACCAATATTCTGGGGACCCAGGTTCGAATCCTGCCACGGCAGATGGTGGAATTTGAATTCAATTTTTTTAAGGATCTACCAATAATCGTAAAAACCATTGTCGATTGTCAGAAAATCCCATCTGGTTCACTAATGTCCCTTTAGAGAAGGAAATCTGCTGTCTGTACCTGGCTTGGGCTACATGTGACTCCAGAGCCGTAGCAACGTAGTTGCCTCTCAACTGCCCTTGGGCAACTAGGGATGGGCAATAAATGCTGGCCCAGCCATGACACTCCTATCTGATGAATTAATTTTTTAAAAAGTTAGCATGGCGAATCCACCTAAACTGCAGATCTTTGGACTGTGGGAGGAAACCAGAGTAGCCAGAGGAAACCCATACAGGTAAGGGGGACAACATGCAAACTCCACACAGACAGTGACCTAAACTGGGAATCGAACCCGCGTCCCTTGCGCTGAGAGGCAGTATTGCTAACCACTGCATTAGTGGTGACCTCTGCGGGTTTGTGGAAGATCTGCTTTGTATTGCTAGATCTAAAATTGTGTCTAAGGAATTGCTGGTGGATGTGCATGACTCCCATTGTTCCTTTCATATGTTGGGTTGAGATCAGTTGTCAAACTGGGCACTGGCCTGGTTTGTTTGGTATTAAGAGATTAACCCTTTCTTACACGTAGTTTAAGTTTATTACCTAGTGGAATATGCTTTGATACATTATTCCCCGTGGATTACAGTCAGTAATTATTCAGCTGAATTTGCTGCCGCATCACAGGCTTACTTGTGAAAGAAGCTTGACTCTACTTCTAAGGAAAGAATCTGAAGAAAATTGCGTGCACTTTCGAAGCCTTGCCGTCTTGATATGAGCTCAAACCAGCAAATGTTTTAGCGCAGCAGAGCTCCAAGCATTAAATTGCCACCTCTCTCTCTCTGTACAGTTTGCATAGGAACAATTGGGAGAATTTGTAGTGGCTGACTTTTAACTATTGGTGCAAAGAATTGCAGGCGGAGGCCACTTGGCCTTGTCTGTGCCAGCTATCTACAAGAGCAACTTGGCTAGTCCCCGCCTCTGCCCTTTTCCTGTAGCCCTGTAAATCTTTTCTCTTCAGGTAATTATTGAATTTCCTGTTGTAAACCACAATTGAATCTGTCTCCACCCTCTCTCAGGTAGCACATTCCAGATCCTAACCACTTTCTGCGCTGCTTAAACAGAGAGGGTTTCCCTTCATGTTGCCTCTGGTTCTTTTGCCAATCAATGCCCTTTGGTTCTTGACACATGGAAGCAGTTTCTCCCTATATACGGGGCGGCACGGTAGCACAGTGGTTAGCAGTGCTGCTTCACAGCTTCAGGGACCTGGGTTCGATTCCTGGCTCGGGTCACTGTCTGTGTGGAGTTTGCACATTCTCCTCGTGTCTGCGTGGGTTTCCTCCGGGTGCTCCGGTTTCCTCCCACAGTCCAAAGATGTGCGGGTTAGGTTGATTGGCCATGCTAAAATTGCCCCTTGGTATCCTGAGATGCGTAGGTTAGAGGGATTAGTGAGTACAAAATGTAGGGATATGGGAGTAGGGCCTAGGTGGGATTAGAACAAAGAACAATACAGCACAGGAACAGGCCCTTCGGCCCTCCAAGCCCGCGCCGCTCCCTGGTCCAAACGAGACCATTCTTTTGTATCCCTCCATTCCCACTCCGTTCATATGGCTGTCTAGATAAGTCTTAAACGTTCCCAGTGTGTCCGCCTCCACCACCTTGCCTGGCAGCGCATTCCAGGCCCCCACCACCCTCTGTGTAAAATATGTCCGTCCGTCTAAGAATAGACAGGAAGGAAAAGGTGGTGGGGTCGCGCTATTAATAAGAGATAATATCAGGGTAGTACTGAGGGATGACATAGGCTCTGAGGAACAAAACGTGGAATCATTATGGGTAGAGATGAGGAATAGTAGAGGGAGAAAGACACTAGTAGGTGTGGTATATAGGCCCCCAAATAATAATGTTGAGGTAGGGAGGGCTATAAACAAGCAGATAAGGGATGCGTGTAAAAACGGAACGGCAATAATCATGGGGGACTTCAACATGCACATTGACTGGCAGACTCAAGTCGGTAAGGGTGGAATGGAGGAAGAGTTCTTAGAATGCTGTCGGGATAGTTTCCTTGAACAGCATGTTATGGAACCGACGAGGGAACGAGCTATTTTGGATCTGGTATTGTGTAACGAGGTAGGTAGAATTAAGGATCTTATTGTGAAGGACCCTCTTGGGTCTAGTGACCACAATATGGTCGAATTTCTGATTCAGATGGAAGAGGAGAAAGTTTGGTCCCAAACCAGTGTCCTCTGTTTGAACAGAGGGAAATATGATAGGATGAGGGATGAATTGGCTAAGGTAGACTGGGAGAGCAGGCTGGCAGGTAGGATAGCTGAGGAACAGTGGAGGATTTTTCAGGAGATCCTTTTCAGTTCTCAGCAAAAATATATTCCAGCAAAAAACAAGGATTGTAAGAAAAGGGAGAACCAGCCGTGGATAACGAAGGAAATAAAGGAGAGTATTAAAATAAAAACAGCTGCGTACAGAGTGGCCAAAAATAGTGGAGAAACAAGTGATTGGGAAAAATTTAAGAAACAACAAAGAGAGACTAAGAAAGCGATAAAGAAAGGAAGGATAGACTATGAAGCTAGGCTAGCAATTAATATAAAAAATGATAGTAAAAGTTTTTATAAATATATAAAAAGGAATAGAGTGGCTAGAGTGAATGTTGGACCCTTGGAGGACGAGAGGGGGGAGTTAATAGTGGGAAATGAGGATATGGCTGAGTCTTTAAATACGTTTTTTGTGTCGGTCTTCACGGTGGAGGACACAAATAGTTTGCCAAATATTAACGATAGAGGGTTGGCAGCAGGAGAAATACTTAATACAATTAATGTTACCAGAGAGGCAGTGCTGGGTAGACTAATGGGACTGAAGGTGGACAAGTCCCCGGGTCCGGATGGAATGCATCCCAGGGTATTGAAAGAAATGTCAGAGGTAATAGTGGATGCGTTAGTGATTATTTATCAAAACTCGTTGCATTCTGGGGTAGTGCCGGTTGATTGGAAAACGGCTAATGTTACGCCGCTGTTTAAAAAAGGAAGGAGACAAAAGGCGGGTAACTATAGGCCGGTCAGCTTAACATCTGTAGTAGGGAAAATGCTGGAATCCATTATTAAAGAGGAGATAGCAGGGCATCTGGATAGAAATGGTTCGATCAATCAGACGCAGCATGGATTCATGAGGGGAAAGTCGTGCTTGACGAACATGTTGGATTTTTATGAAGATGTGACTAGGGCGGTTGATGGAGGAGAACCGGTGGATGCGGTGTTTTTGGATTTCCAAAAGGCGTTTGATAAGGTGCCCCATAAAAGGCTGCTGAAGAAGATTAGGGCACACGGAGTTGGGGGTAGTGTGTTAAAGTGGATTGGGGACTGGCTATCCGACAGGAAGCAAAGAGTCGGAATAAATGGGTGTTTTTCCGGTTGGAGGAAGGTAACTAGTGGCGTGCCGCAGGGATCGGTACTCGGGCCGCAACTATTTACCATTTATATAGATGATCTGGAGGAGGGGACGGAGTGTAGGGTAACGAAGTTTGCAGACGACACAAAGATAAGTGGAAAAGTGAATCGTGTGGAGGACGGAGAAGATCTGCAGAGAGATTTGGACAGGCTGAGTGAGTGGGCGAGGATATGGCAAATGGAGTATAACGTTGATAAATGCGAGGTTATACACTTTGGAGGAAATAATAACAAATGGGATTACTATCTCAATGGAAACAAATTAAAACATGCTACCGTGCAAAGGGACCTGGGGGTCCTTGTGCATGAGACGCAAAAGCCCAGTCTGCAGGTACAACAGGTGATCAAGAAGGCAAATGGGATGTTGGCCTATATTGCGAGGGGGATAGAATATAAAAGCAGGGATGTCTTGATGCACCTGTACAGGGCATTGGTGAGGCTGCAGCTGGAATACTGTGTGCAGTATTGGTCCCCTTATATGAGGAAGGATATATTGGCATTGGAGGGAGTGCAGAGAAGGTTCACCAGGTTGATACCGGAGATGAGGGGTTTGGATTATGAGGAGAGGCTGAGGAGATTGGGTTTGTACTCGTTGGAGTTTAGAAGGATGAGGGGGGATCTTATGGAGACTTATAAGATAATGCGGGGACTGGATAGGGTGGAGGCGGAGAGATTCTTTCCACTGAGTAAGGAAGTTAGCACTAGAGGACACAGCCTCAAAATAAAGGGGGGTCGGTTTAAGACAGAGTTGAGGAGGAACTTCTTCTCCCAGAGGGTGGTGAATCTCTGGAATTCTCTGCCCACTGAGGTGGTGGAGGCTACCTCGCTGAATATGTTTAAAGCGCGGATGGATGGATTCCTGATCGGTAAGAGAATTAAGGGTTATGGGGATCAGGCGGGTAAGTGGTACTGATCCACGTCAGATCAGCCATGATCTTATTGAATGGCGGGGCAGGCTCAAGGGGCTAGATGGCCTACTCCTGCTCCTATTTCTTATGTTCTTATGTTCTTATATCTGTGTTAAACCTCCCCCCCTTCACCTTGAACCTAGGACACCACCGACCTGGGGAAAAGTTTCCCACCGTTCACCCTATCTATGCCTTTCATAATTTTATACACCTCTATTAAGTCTCCCCTCATCCTCCGTCTTTCCAGGGAGAACAACCCCAGTTTACCCAATCTCTCCTCATAACTAAGCCCCTCCATACCAGGCAACATCCTGGTAAACCTCCTCTGTACTCTCTCCAAAGCCTCCACGTCCTTCTGGTAGTGTGGTGACCAGAACTGGACGCAGTATTCCAGATGCGGCCGAACCAACGTTCTATACATCTGCAACATCAGACCCCAACTTTTATACTCTATGCCCCGTCCTATAAAGGCAAGCATGCCATATGCCTTCTTCACCACCTTCTCCGCCTGTGACGTCACTTTCAAGGATCTGTGGACTTGCACACCCAGGTCCCTCTGCGTATCTACACCCTTTATGGTTCTGCCATTTATCGTATAGCTCCTCCCTACATTATTTCTACCAAAATGCATCACTTCGCATTTATCAGGATTGAACTCCATCTGCCATTTCTTTGCCCAAATTTCCAGCCTATCTATATCCTTCTGTAGCTTCTGACAATGCTCCTCACTATCTGCAAGTCCTGCCAATTTTGTGTCGTCCGCAAACTTACTGATCACCCCAGTTACACCTTCATCCAGATCATTTATATAAATCACAAACAGCAGAGGTCCCAATACAGAGCCCTGCGGAACACCACTAGTCACAGGCCTCCAGCCGGAAAAAGACCCTTCCACTACCACCCTCTGTCTTCTGTGACAAAGCCAGTTCTCCACCCATCTAGCCACCTCCACCTTTATCCCATGAGATCCAACCTTTTTCACCAGCCTACCATGAGGGACTTTGTCAAACGCTTTACTAAAGTCCATATAGACGACATCCACGGCCCTTCCCTCGTCAACCATTCTGGTCACTTCTTCAAAAAACTCCACCAGGTTAGTGAGGCATGACCTCCCTCTCACAAAACCATGCTGACTATCGTTAATGAGTTTATTCCTTTCTAAATGCGCATACATCCTATCTCTAAGAATCTTCTCCAACAACTTCCCTACCACGGACGTCAAGCTCACCGGCCTATAATTACCCGGGTTATCCTTCCTACCCTTCTTAAATAACGGGACCACATTAGCTATCCTCCAATCCTCTGGGACCTCACCTGCGTCCAGTGACGAGACAAAGATTTGCGTCAGAGGCCCAGCGATTTCATCTCTCGTCTCCCTGAGCAGACTTGGATAGATTCCATCAGGCCCTGGGGATTTGTCAGTCTTTAAATTCTCTAACAAACCTAACACTTCCTCCCTTGTAATGGAGATTTTCTCCAACGGGTCAACACTCCCCTCCGAGACACTCCCAGTCAACACATCCCTCTCCTTTGTGAATACCGACGCAAAGTATTCATTTAGGATCTCTCCTACTTCTTTGGGCTCCAAGCATAATTCCCCACTTTTGTCCCTGAGAGGTCCGATTTTTTCCCTGACAACCCTTTTGTTCCTAACGTATGAATAAAATGCCTTGGGATTCTCCTTAATCCTGTCTGCCAAGAACATTTCGTGACCCCTTTTTGCTCTTCTAATTCCCCGTTGTGGTTGGTGCAGACCCGATTGGCCGAATGGCATCTTTCTGCACTGTAGGGTTCTATGATGATCTATATCTAATCTGCCCAGCTGTCATGAGGTGGATTTGAGACCAGGGAGAGATCAGCTATGATTTGATTGAGCCTGCTCTGTCATTCAAAGGGTTGAATTTGCCTAATTCTGCTCCTAATTCCTATGTCCCTATTGTACTGGATGCTTCTGTCAAACCTTCTCTCAGCATTCTCTAAGGAGAACAGCCTTAGCTTCGCCGATCTATCCACGTAACTGAAGTCCCTCATCTTTGTAACCATTGTAGTACATCCTTTCTTCACCCTCTGGAATGCTTACACATTCTTCCTGAAGTGCTGTTCCCAGAATTGGACAAAATGCTCAAGTTGAGACCATACTACTTTTATAAAGGCTCACCATAATCTCCTTGATTTTGTACTCATTGAATCACAGAACCCCGACAGTGCAGAAGGAGGCCATTCGGTTCTTTGAGCCTACACAGACCCACTTTTTTTTTTTAGTTTACCTAGGCTCTATCCTCGTAAACCCACATATTTACCCCTCTCATCTTCCAAACCTACACATCTTGAGACACTAACAGACAATTTAGCATGGCCAATCTACCGAACCCGCATGTCTTGGGACACTAACGGGCAATTTAGCATGGCCAGCCCACCTAACTTGCACATCTTTGGACTGTGGGAGGAAGCACCCGGAGGAAACCCACGCAGACACTGGAAGAATGTGCAAACTCCACACTGACAGTGACCCCAGGCCAGAATCGAACCCGGGTCCCCGGCGCTATGAGGCAGCAGTGCTAACCACTCTATATCCCTATTTTAAAAAATTCAGGATCTTGTACACTTTATTAACCACTTTCCCAACCTACCCTGCCACATCAATTCACATATATCCTGAGATCTCTCTATCTGTGCACCTTTTATTTTACAATGCCTTTCCTTGTTCCTATGACCAAAATGTACTACTACTCACTCCCTAAATTTCACCTGCCCACCTACGCCACCAGTCTGACTGTCCTCTTGAAGTCTACCACCATCCTCCTCACAATTCACAATGCTTCCACGTTTTACATCATCTGCAAGTTTTGAAATTGTCCCAAGTGTTTCCCTCAGCACCAGGGACCTGGGTTCGATTCCTGGCTTGGGTCACCGTCTGTGCGGAGTTTGCACGTTCTCCCCGTGTCTGCGTGGGTTTCCTCCGGGTGCTCCGGTTTCCTCCCACAGTCTGAAAGATGTGCGGGTTAGGTGGATTGGCCACGCTAAATTGCACTCTGTGTCAGGGGGTCTAGCTAGGGTAAATTTATGGGGATAGGGACTGGGTGGGATTGTGGTCAATGCAGACTTGATGGGCTGAATGGCCTCCTTCTGCACTGTAGGGATTCAATGATTAAAGTCTGGGGTCTTTTAATATAGATCAAAAGTGGTTCTGGTACAGGATACTGGGGAATCCCACTATATATCTCATTCTTTGAGTCTTGTTCATATTGTTTATCTCTTTACCTCTTTCTCAAATTGGGATGGTGTAACTTGCAGCTTTTTTTTTTGTGGCTATTTATAAATGATATCCAAAGAATAAGTCGGTGTCTGTGTGGAGTCTGCACGTTCTCCCCGTGTCTGTGTGGGTTTCCTCCGGGTGCCCTGGTTTTCTCCCACACTCCAAAGATCATAGAATCACTACAGTGCAGAAGGAGGCCATTCATTTTTTCAAGCATGTGATGGGGGTGGGGAAATGAGGAGAAATCAAAGCAGCACAGTGGTTAGCACTGCTGCCTCACCGCGCCAGGGACCCGGGTTCAATTCCCGGCTTGGGTCACTGTCTGTGTGGGGTCTGCACGTTCTCCCCGTGTCTGCGTGGGTTTCCTCCGGGTGCTCTGGTTCCTCCCACAGTCCGACAGGCATGCTGGTTAGGTGCATTGGCCGTGCTAAATTCTCCCTCAGTGTACCCGAACAGACGCTAGAGTGTGGCGACTAGGGGGTTTTCATTGCAGTGTTAATATAAGCCTACTTGTGACACGTAAATAAGCTTCAATTGACGCTGTGTTTAATTTGGCATTGCTGGAACTTAATTAGAATGTGTGATTGTTTCCTACCTTGAATGCACTTCAGGAAAGAAGTGATTAAGCTTGTCGTTGAAAGTTATGTCTGTGCGGGATAATCTAACTGCCCGATACTATCATTACTCACCAAATGCATGTGTGTACCTGCAGGATACTAAAACAGCAGACTGCGGTTTTGTTTTAATGTGGTGTTTCCTCCTTTACTGTGTTTCAGGAAGACACTACAGAGCAAATGAACAGTGTGGATACTGCAGCACACAGGCAAGAGCATTTTACCTGACACTCGCAGCTATAACTCCCTCCCCTCCTGGTAGCTATAATTTGGACCTATTGTACACTGCAGAAGCAGGACCCCATTATGACGATCATTAAGGCCATTGCTTGGACTATTTTGGGATTTGTTGCGGCGCTGAGAGTTGTGTGGGTCTGTTCAAAAAGAATTCCAGACAACTAATGTTTCCAGATTTCATATTTCCAGACTGGAAAAGTTAGAGTACTATTAACAACATTGGCTAGGTGAGTTTGCCCATTCAGCACCAGGGTCATGGCAATCGGGAAAGTCCCATGTTTGATCCAAGGTCAAATCTCACTGAAACTTGCAGAACGCTGAAAGGCCTGGATAGAGTGGACGTGGGAGAGACTGGGATCCGAGGGCACAGCCTCAGAGTAAAGGGACGACTCTTTAGAACCGGGATGAGGAGGAATTTCTTCAGCCAGAGGGTGGTGAATCTGTGGAATTCATTGCCACAGAGGAGGCCGGGTCATTGAGTGCATTTAAGACAGAGATAGCTAGGTTCTTGATTGGTAAGGGGATCAAGGATTACGGGGGGGGGGGGGGGGGGGGGGGAGAGAGAATGGGGTTAAGAAACTTATCCGCCATGATTGAATGGCGGAGCAGACTTGACGGGCCAAATGGCCTAATTCTGCTCCTGTATCTTATGGTTTTATGATCCTAGCTTGGTCAGTGGGAGGCAAGAGCAGTGCATTTGGTTACGAAAAAGAGGAAATTCCGATCTAGTTCGAGCTCATAACTATCATCCTGGCTGAGTGAGTGAACATTAGATGAGCAATGATGCCCCTATAGATGACTAGCCTATCTACACAGGATAAGGACCATTTGGAAAGGTAATGCAGTGTGCTTAAAGCTTTTGCAGCTGCGCCATAGTAAGGAAATATGGAGTACAGCATTACTAAAATCCAAGAAGTAGGGAGTGTGCGCGACCTTCACAAGCTCGGCAGTCGCTTAAATCCTTGCCTTCCCCCAGTTCACTATTGCATTATACTTACGACTGACCTGAAGCCAAAATCCAGCAGCTGGTACATTAGTGGGAAAGAAAGCTTTCCACGGTAACTTTGGGCATGCCAGACAAGAAATGTAGCCCCCCCCTCCCCAAAACCTCTCACCTTGAATCAACTTGCGGCTCCTTTCCTGATTGATTGTCAAAGTTCTAGCCCAGAAAATTTGGAAGGCTGCGACCTCGGTGGAGTTGCAAGTCCGTCTGGGTTTGACAAAAGTTTGTTAGGCTCCTCCCGGTTGGCCTGTAATTAATTTGTTGTCAGTTGTAGGTTTCCTCCATCCGTTCATAATGACGACAACGTCCCTTTTCTGATTGGTGACAGATATGGCCAAAACTGGATGAGTGATCGGATTCTGAGCAGAGATGGGGTTTCCTCCCACTCCAGTACGGGGATGATGGCGGACGGTAATAACGACTTCAGGAAGGTAATAAAGTGGCAGGCGGATGGATCATTGTTATAATTATCTGCGTGTGCGTGCTTTAGACTGTGATGCAATATCTTAAATAATTCAGTCCAAAGGAAAGTTGTGCTTGTAATTAGGCAGTTGATCTGAAGCCAGGTCACCGTGAGCTAATGGAACTGTGCCTCTGCTTTCAAATGAAATATTCACACTTTTTTTTAAAAAAAAGAACAGAGAACATTGAATTTCATCAAATCATTTCTTTGAGTTGAAATTCTGAAAACTCTACCCATTTCTTCAAAACAACGACTGCAATAGTGCCACAGTTTATGCAGGCTCGTATAGTGTCCACAAAGCATGAAGAGCAAAGGAAATTACAGCACAGGAACAGGCTCTTTGACCCTCCAAGCCTGCAATGACCATGCTGCGCGACTGAACTAAAACCCCCGACCCTTCCGGGGACCATATCCCTCTATTCCCATCCTATTCATGTATTTGTCCAGACGCCCCTTAAAGCTCACTGCTTCCGCCATCATCCCCTGGCAGCGAGTTCCAGGCACCCACCACTCTGTGTAAAAAAAAAAAAAAAATACTTGCCTCATACATCTCCTTTAAACCTTGCCCCTTAAACCTATGTCCCTTAGTAATTGATTCTTCCACCCTGGGAAAAAGCTTCTGACTATCTACTCTGTCCATGCCCTTCATAATCTTGTAGACTTCTATCAGGTCTCCCCTCAACCTCCGTCATTCCAGTGAGAACAAACCAAGTTTCTCCAACCTCTCCTCGTAGCTAATGCCCTCCATACCAGGCAACATCCTGGTAAATCTCTCTCCAAAGCCTCCACATCCAGCATGTTTGTATTGCTTTTGTTAAATGTAGCCCCTTTGTAATTGGGGGAAAAAAAACTTGTATTTTAAGCTACTTAGCAAGAGTTTGAATAATGTGCTGGGATTGGCAAGGTTGTTATAATAACATGGTAGCACGGTGGCACACTGGTTAGCACTGTTGCCTCAGTGCCAGGGACCCCGGGTTCAATCCCAGGGTGACTGCCTCTGTGGAGTTTGCACATTCTTCCTGTGTCTGCGTGGACTTCCTCCGGGTGTTCCAGTTTCTTCCCACGCTCCAATGATGTGCATATTAGGTGGATTGGCCATGCTATATTGCCCCTTAGTGTCAGAGGGATTAGCAGAGTAAATATGCGACGTTACGGGCGTAGGGCCTGGGTGGAATTGTTGTTGGTGCAGGCTCGATGGGCCAAATGGCCTCCTTTTGTTAAAGTTTAAAGTTTTTATTTATTGGAGTCAGATGTCGGCTTACTGCAGTAAAGTTACTGTGAAAATTCCCTAGTCGACGCACTCTGTGGCGCCTGGTCAGGTACACTGAGGGAGAATCTAGCACGGCCAATGCACCTAACCAGCATGTCTTTCAGACTGTGGGAGGAAACCGCAGCAATGTAGGGATTCTATTCTATGACATTGCCTTACCTCTGTGTAGATATGCTTGACTGATTGAAGCCATACCATTACCCCCCACCACTTTGTGGAACTGACCAGTGCATCAAGCAAATACTGACCAGTGCATCAAGCAGCATTGCTGGGGACTGATGAAGCTCACTCTAAATAATGGTGGGGCAGCCAAGAGCAGGATTTAAACTAATCCAATTATTAGACGATGCAAGCACACTCATGTTAATGAACCATTTCTGTCAATGGGTACCAGCTTGGCAGTGCTCTCTCCACTGGGTCAGAAGGTCAAGGGTTCAAGCCCTCAATCCAGAACTTGAACTTGTGACCTAGATTGGCCTTCCAAAATGTCAGAATGAGACTGTAAGCTATCTGTCTAGACATTAAAGAATGCATGGTTGTATTTGAAGATCGACAGAGAATCCCCTCAGTGCCTATTCCCTCCTTGCCCAATGCCTTAAATAAAAAAATGACTTGTTTGTCGGGTGTTGCCGTTACAATTTGGAACAGCACTTTCAAAAGGTACAAAGAGCTTAGAGATAGTTCACTCGGTATGATAACACTCTGAATGCAGGGCTTTGTGTTGCAAATACACTGCATGCAAAACAATCCTAACTACAATACATGGCAAAGTAAACCTTTCTGCTTTGTTATCCTATGCAGATGTACGAGGTGGTCTTGTCAGAGAACGTGCGACTTAAGGACGAGTTACGAGAAGCACAATCTTACCTCACACAAGCTAATCAGGAATTGGAGAGGGTGTTGCAGGTAAGAAGCTAAAGTTGCACACATCTTGCTTGGAAGTGTTAGTTATGCACCTCAACTTGTGGCATCGTGGACCAGTTATCGCCTCTGTCCTTGTATTTTGTGTGCATGGAATCCCTACAGTGCAGAAGGAGGCCATTCGGCCCTTTCAGTCTGTACCGACACTCTGACAGCACATCTTACCCAACCCCTACCTTGTCCCTGTCACCCCACATATTTACCTCTTAATCCCCCTAAACTACACATCTTGGGACACTAAGAAACAACTTAGCCTGGCCAAGTTGCACATCTTTGGACACTAAGGGGCAATTTAGCATGGCCAATTCCACCTAACATGCACATCTTTAGTCTGTGGGAGGAAACCGGAGCACCCAGAAGAAACCCACGCAGACACGGGGGGAGAGTGCAAACTCCACACAGACAGTGACCTGAGGCCGGAATTGAACCTGGGTCCCTGGGGCTGTGCGGCAGCAGTGCTAACCACTGTGCCACCCTACAAATGCTGCCAGACCTGAGTTTTTCCAGCATTTTCTGTTCTTGTTTCCGATTCCAGCATCTGGAGTATTTTGCTTATTGCTATAGAGTGGAATTTTGTCTTGCATTTCTGACTTCTGTCCAATCTTTTCTTCACATTGTTTGCTCTGTGTCTGTTTTTAGAGACCAGGAAGACACGAAAATAGGCCGGCGCAGTTGGAGCTGGAAAGATTTGTAAGTCATCAGATTATACTTAGCATGTAAATTCTGGTACAGCAATTCATTTAATCTTTTTTCCAACATGCTTACACGATGCGGTCCATAACCATCCAATTTAAAAATTTAACAGTGGCTGAATGTACCAAAACCAACTGTCCAATCGCTACTACTGTGCAATTTATTCCACAACAAAGGTTACGTGATGTAGGGGGTAACATATTAGCATGGATAAAGGATTGCTTGGCTAA
Organism: Mustelus asterias; assembly: GCF_964213995.1. Taxonomy (NCBI): domain Eukaryota; kingdom Metazoa; phylum Chordata; class Chondrichthyes; order Carcharhiniformes; family Triakidae; genus Mustelus; species Mustelus asterias. The sequence continues at coordinate 3,234,639 of NC_135821.1, read as the reverse complement.
GTGGAAGCAGAGAGAAGGGATGATTGAGTCTTCGAGTGGGCAAGCTGTTACTATTGGAGTGCCATGGGGATCTGTGTTGGGTCCTCAACCGTCTACAATCCACATCAATACTTTTCACTATCCCAATGCGGGTGACAATAATTCAATTTGATGATTTGGACGAAGGGACCAAATGTATGGTAGCTAAATTTATCGATGACAGCAAGATGGGTAGGAAAGTATGCTGTTATGATTGGGGAGAGTCTCTGCAATGGGATATAGGCGGATCAAGTGAGTGGGCAAAAATTCTGCAGGCGGCGTATAAAATGTGGTTCAAAAATGTGAACTTGTCCACTTTGGCAAGAAGAACAGAAAAACTGTGTCGTTTTCAACGGAGAGAGAACTCGGTAGTACAGAGGGACCTGGACATCCTGGTACTTGAATCACAAAAGGTTAGCAGGCACAGCAAGTGATTCAGAAGGCAGACTGAATGTTGGCATTTATTGCGAGGATAGTGAAATATACTGCAGCTGTACAGAGCCTTGGTGAGACCACATAAGGAATTTCTTTTTGAAAAAAGATATAATTGCATTCAAAGTAGTTCAGAGAAGCTTCGCTCAGCTCATTCCTGGGATGAGGGGCTTATCTTATGTTCAACGTATTGGGCATATACCCATTGAGAGTTTAGAAGGATGAGAGGTGATCTTGCAAAGAAAAGTAGAACACAGGAACAGGCCCTTCGGCCCTCCAAGCCCATGCTGATCATCCTGCCTGAACTATACTTTAAAAAAAACCTTCTGCCCTTACTCAGTCCGTATCTCTATTCCCTCCCTATTCATGTACCCATCCTGATGCCTCTCAAATGTTGCTAATGTAACGGAGGTTTTCACCACCTCCTCTGGCAGCGCGTTCCAGGCACCCACCACTCTCTGTGTGAAAAACTTACCCCCGCACATCTCCCTTAAACTTTCTCCCTTCTCACCTTGAACCTGTGCCCCTTTGTAAGAAGAGTGACGCTTCCACCCTGGGAAAAAGCCTTTGACTATCCACCCTGTCTGTGACTCACAGAATTTTTGTAGACCTCTATCAGGTCTCCCCTCAGCCTCCGTCTTTCCAGTGAAAACAATCCGAGTTTATTCAACCTCTCATCATAGCCAACACCTTCTTTGTACTCTCTGTGTGGAGTTTGCTTCTGGTAGTGTGGTGACCACAACTGCACCCAGTACTCCATATGCGGCCTAACCAAGGTGTTTTATATAGCTGCAAAATGATTTGCTAACTCTTGTACTCAATGCCCCTGCCGATAAAGCATGTCACATACCTTCTTACTGAAACCTGAGATGACTTGATTGGGTGGATATCTGGAGGATGTTTCCACTTGTGGGAGAGACTAGAACCAGAAAGTAAAGAAAAGTTTGTTTATTCGTCACAAGTGGGCTTACTTTCAGATTGCAATGAAGTTACTGTGAAAATCCCCCTAGTTGCCACACTCCGGCGCCTATTCGGGTACACTGAGGGAGAATTTAGCACGGCCAATACACCTAACCTGCACATCTTTCAGACCGTGGGAGGAAACCGGAGCACCTGGGGGAAACCCACGGAGACATGGGGAGAACGTGCAAACTCCACACAGACAGTGACCCAAGCCAGGAATTGAACCAAGGTGCCTGGTACTATGAGGCAGCAGTGCTAATCACTGCGCCACCATGCCACTCTAACACAGAGAACACAAGTGTAAGAAAAAGAGGTCCACCTAAGATGTAGAGGCTGGGTTGTTAAGTATGTTTAAAGCTGAGATAGATGTTTAATCAGTAAGGTAATGAAGGGCTAAGGGGATAAGGCAAGAAAGTGGAGTTCAGGATAATTATATCAGATCAGTCATGATCTCATTGAATAGCAGAGCAGAATCGATGGGCCGAATGGCCTACTTCTGATCTACATCTTATGATCTCGTGGAGATGAGGAGAAATATTTTCACTTGAGAATATTTGCCAAGTGGAATTCTCTTCCCCAGAAAGTAGCAGAGACTAATTTTATGCAAGGCAGAGTTGCACAGATTTTTGATCGTCGAGGGCAGACGGGGAAGAGTCCACAACCAGTTCAGTCATGATCTTATTGAATGGCGGAGCAGGCGCGAAAGGCTGAATGGCCTGCACCTGCTCCTATGTTCCCCTTATTCAGGTGGATGATGTCTATTGGATAAGTGTTCACAAGGGGCGGCACAATGGTCAGCACTGCTGCCTCACAGCGCCAGGGACCCGGGTTCAATTCCCGGCTTGGGGTCACTGTCTGTGTGGAGTTTGCACGTTCTCCGCGTGGGTCTCCTCCAGCTGCTCCACTTTTCTCCCACAGTCCAAAAGACATGCTGGTTAGGTGAATTGGCCTTGCTAAATTCTCCCTCCGTGTGTACCTGATCAGGCACCGGAGTGTGGCGACTAGGGGATTTTCACAGTAACCCTGCCTTATGACTGTGTGAAATGTAAGCTTGCTTGTAAGACTAATAAATAAACTTTCAGGATAGACAGTATTGGTTTTGCCACCTGATGTTTGGTCGTGATATTAGCTTTACATGAGAACTTCGGTTGCCCCGCACAGCACGTGGTCACCCTCTGCCTGTCATTATCGACTTCACAAAGGAGCACTTTGCAAATCGTGGTGCTGTGAATTGGCAGTTCTGCTTTATTAGGAAGAGGAGGGGGAGGAAAACAGCAACTTTCTAAAGGTGATTTGTATAAATACTTGGTATGAAAATTGCAGGAGTGTGGGGTTAATTGGATAACTCTTTCAAAGAACCAGCAGAGACACAAAGGGCCGAATAGCCTCCAGCTGTACCATGTGATTGTGTGAAAGAATTGGAAAGTTGGAAATATGTTTTTAATTTGGTCCCCATCATTTGCCAGTGGTGAAAATGTGCTGTTTTGTATCTGCTTAGCGCTTAATGACTTTCTGCTTATTTCCTGTCACAAAACAGGAACGGAGGGCATTTGAGAGGAAGACAGCTGAACTGGAGGAGCAGCTAAAGGTAACTAGATTTTTTAAAAATGAAGACAGAATCATTAAATGCATAATTTTCCCGGGTGTATTTTCTTTTCGGTCTGCAGTTTATGAATTGTTCTAGCAGGCCCTCCTAGAAGGTAACTAAAGTTTATTTATTCGTCACAAGTAAGGCTTACATTAACACTGCAATGAAGTTCCTGTGAAATTTCCCCCAGTCGCCACACACCGGCGCTTGTTCGGGTCAATGCACCCTAACCAGCACGCCTTTCAGACTGTGGGAGGAAATCGGAGCACCCGGAGGAAACCCACGCAGACATGGGGGGGAGAAGGTGCAAACTCCACACAGACAGTGACCCAGGCCGGGAATCGAACCTGGGTCCCTGGTGCTGTGAGGCAGCAGTGCTAACCACTGTGCCATCCACAGCACTAGGGAGGGCAATAAAGGTCAGCCTTGCTGGTAAGGACCTAAATGAGTAGAAGCCACCATCAAAGCTGCCTTATTTTTTGTTCCAATTTTTATTCCGGCAAAATGCAAGCGACCATCCGTTATTTGAGTGCACTTGAGTACAATGTAGACTGGCAGCACACAAGTATCCAATTGGAATCCTTGAGCACTTGTGTTTTTGTGCTCAGCTTCAGATGCTTTCATTTATTTTTGATTAATTCATGAGACATGGGCATCGCTGGCTGGGCCAGGATTTATTGCCCATCTCCTGTTGCCCCTTGGGAAGGTGCAGTCCATATGCTGTAAGTTGACCCACAATGCTATTAGGGAGGGAATTCCAGGATTTTGACCCAGCGACTGCAAAGGAATGGCCGATATACTTCCAAGTCAGGACGGTGAGTGGCTCGGAGGGGAATTTGCAGGTGGCGGTGTTCCCAAGTATCTGCTGCCCTTGTCCTTCTAGATGGAAGTGGTCATGGGTTTGCCCAACATAATTTCATGTCTAAACCACTTCTCTTGTATTGACACGGCTTTTTTTTAAGCAAACTCCTCCCTCTCTCCCTCCCCTTTATATAGGATAAAATAATAGATTAATCTCAGAGGTTGGCGTTTTTAGTTTTAAGTCCGTTTTTATGCTGCCATTTAGATAGTGAACCTGATGCTTCAAGCAGAGTTTGCTCCATGCCCTCTTCTTGCCCTGTCTCTCTGACATGTTGCTGTTGGAATTTCCTAGTAGCAATTTTGATTTCCCCGTTTATTTTCACTTGCCCTGTCCTTCCTTTGAGAAATTGAGACATGTTTCCCGAATAATACCCTCTAAAACGTAGGACCGGCTATATATCTGCAGCAAGGCTCATAGTCCTTGAAAGGACAGTATCCCCCGTTCGTTTTAACAGTCTGATAATAATGCAAAATAAAATTCCACTAACAACATCCGAGTGGTACGGTGATTAGCGCTGCTGCCTCACAGCGCCAGGGACCCGGGTTTGATTCCCGGTTTGGGTCACTGTCTGTGCGGAGTCTGCATGCTCTCCCTGGGTTTCCTCTGGGTGCTCCGGTTTCCTCCCACAGTCCGAAAGACGTGTTGGTTAGGGTGCATTGGCAATGCTAAATTCTCCGTCAGTGTCCCCGAACAGGTGCTGGAGTGTGGTGACTAGGGGATTTTCACAGAAACTTCATCGCAGTGTTAATGTAAGCCTACTTGTGACAAAAATAAATAGACTTTATCCCTCTTGCATGAGATGAATGTTGCGTTGCCTCTCTGTTACATGAATCTTTTTTCTTTTCCCCTGTCCTCACAGATTTTAACAGACTTAAAAACAGACAATCAGAGACTAAAGGATGAGAACGCAGCCCTGATCCGTGTCATCAGCAAGCTCTCAAAATAGTTGAGATGCCGCCTCCATCCAGCTGCATCGCCCCGCGGGATAACAATTGCCAACACTGAAAATCTAGGGTTGACTCTAGGTTTGTGTCAAAAGAGAATATCTTCAAAGCCAAGTATTTTTCCACAGCCAATACAGTTAACTAGTGCGTGTGTGTGTGTGCGTGCGCGCGTGTGTATGCATGTATGTGTGTGATGAGGGGTGGTGCGCGCAGGGAGTTGAAAGAAACAGGAGGGGGAGACCTTTTTAAGGTAATGTAGACAGCTAGCCACCAAACTAAGCAACTACAGTGGCCAAAGCTGAAGCAAGTTGCCAGATATTGTTCTGGTCGTGTAGAATTGCCAACAGTGATTCTGCTGTCCTGTGTTCCTTTATTGTACCGGACCAATTGTGAAGGTTCTCTTTTGAGACCTGTTGTATGTGTACATAAAATATATATTTATGTTCTAGTAAATGGAAAACCTATTTCATTAATCGTCATTCCTCTCTTCGTGTGTCCTGGTCAGTTGGATAAATACGTTTCATTTTCGCTATCAGTGACGCTCTTGGCCACTTGAAAGTTATCGGTGTCCATTCCACCCTCTTTTTTGCAGTGATTGAATGCTTTTCAATCTTGTTCCTTTTCTGTAAGCACTTGTAAAGGTAATCAGCACGAGAGGTAAAAGATTTTCGGTGCCTGTGTGCGTTCTTTTTTCTAAATTAAAAGTCCAGTATTAAACCGAAAAACTAATGTGAATTGGAGCTTCCTCGTTGGGGCCTGAAATTAAATACAGCTGGTTAAAATTCCCTGGTCCACGGAGGTTTGTATCCTTGCTTAGGATATAGTTTTCACGAGAAGCATCATAACCCTTAACAAGTGGAGGAAATATCTTGTTCAAATTGCCTCTTTCTTTTCAGGATGTTAAAGGGAGCATTGGATCTTCAGAATCACTTCATTGTGTGTGTCAACTTTTTCTTAAGGCAGCAGTGCACTCGTAACCGATTTTGATTTATTATTGTCACATGTATTAGTATACAGTGAAAAGTATTGTTTCTTGCACGCTATACAGACGGAGCATACCGTTCGTAGAGAAGGAAACAAGGGTGTGCAGAATGTAGTGTTGCAGTCATAGCTAGGTTGTAGAGAAAGATCAACTTAGTGCGAGGTAGGTCCATTCAAAAGTCTGATGGCAGTAGGAAAGAAGCTGTTCTCAAACAAAGAACAGTACAGAACAGGAACAGGCCCTTTGGCCCTTCAAGCCTGCACCAATCACGTTTACCTATGTAAACCAACCGTTTATATCCCTCTATTTCCCGTTTGTTCATATGCCTATCAAGGTAAGTCTTAAATGTGGCTAGCGTAACTGCCTCAACCACCTCACTTGGCAGTGCATTCCATGCCCCCACCACCCTCTGCATTTTAAAAAAAGCTTTTCCCCGCACATCTCCAATGAACCTTTTCCCCCCTTATCTTGAACTTGTGCCCCCTTGTAATTGTCACTTCTGCCCTGGGAAAAAGCTTCCAACTGTTCACCCTATCTATACTTCTCGTAATTTTATAAACTTCTATCAGGTCGCCCCTCAGTCTCTGTCTTTCCAGAGGGAACCATCCCAGTTTATTCGATCTCTCCTCATAGCCAATACCCTCCATACCAGACAACATCCTGGTAAACCTTTTCTGTACTCCCTCCAAAGCCTTCACGTCCTTCTGGTAGAATTCTGGCAGAATTGGGCACAGTATTCCAAATGTGGCCTAACTAACGTTTTGTATAACTAACATAATTTGCCAACTTTTGTAAATCGATGCCCCATCCGATGAAGGAAAGCATACCACATGCTTTCTTCACCACCTGTGCTGCCACTTTTAAGGATCTGTGGACCTGTACTCCCAGATCTCTGTGTGTCTATGTCCTGTTTGTTCTGCCATTTATTTTATACCTCCCGCCTGAATTGGATCTATGGTTCATACGTGACCTCAGACTTTTGTATCTTTTTCCTGACGGACGAAGGTGGAAGAGAGAATGTCCGGGGTACGTGGGGTCCTTAAATTATGCTGGTTGTTTTGCCGAGGCAATGGGAAGTGTAGACAGAGTCAATGGATGGGAGGCTGGTTTGTGTGATGGATTGGGCTACGTTCACGACCTTTTTGTAGTTCCTTGGGCAGAGCAGGAGCCATACCAAGCTGTGATACAACCAGAAAGAATGCTTTCTGTGGTGCATCTGTAAAAGTTGGTGAGAGTCGTAGCTGACATGCCAAATTTCCTTAGTCTTCTGAGAAAGTAGAGGCATTGGTGGGCTTTCTTAACTATAATGTCAGCATGGAGGGACCAGCTCAGGTTGTTGGTGATCTGGACTTGAAGTTCTCGACCCTTTCTACTTTGTTCCCATTGTGCGCATCAGTTAATTTTGCAGCACGGCTCAAGGGCTTGATGCCAGCAGCATCTAGTGGCAGAAAGAGGTAGTACAGTATTGAGCAAAACCTAAGACATTTTCTTCATATTGTGAATACTTTTGATGCAACTGGATCTAATACCTTGAAACAGAAGCCGATTTCAAGGACATTCCTTAGGTTACCCTATTATTGCACTTGAACTACTAAACAGCAATGGCGGTGCAGAGGGTCATTGTGGATCATAGAATCCTAACAGTGCAGAAGGAGACCATTCGGCCCATCGAGCCTGCACCAACCACACTTCCACCAGGCCCTATCCCCATTACCCATGCGTAACCCCTAGCTAGCCCCCCTGACAGAAAGGGTCACTTTAGCACGGTCAATGCACCTATTGCAGCAGAAGGCCATTCAGCCCATCGAGACTGCACCAACAACAATCCCACCCAGGCTCTATCCCATAACCCCACACATTTACCCTGCTAATCTCCCTGACACTAAGGGGCAATTGAGCATGGCCAATCAACCTAACCTGCACATCTTTAGACTGTGGGAGGAAACTGGAGCACCCAGAGGAAACCTACGCAGATACGGGGAGAATGTGCAAACTCCACACAGACAGTGACCCAAGCCGGGAATCGAACCTGGGTCCCTTGCACTGAGAGGCCGCAGTGCTAACCACTGTGCTGCCCTTATTTGTCCTATTTCAACAGGCAGCTAGCTTCAAGTATATATAGAACATAGAAAGTACAGCACAGAACAGGCCCTTCGGCCCACGATGTTGTGCCGAGATCAAGCTATCCCACTCCCTATCATCCTGGTGTGCTCCATGTGCCTATCCAATAACCGCTTAAATGTTCCTAAAGTGTCTGACTCCACTATCACTGCAGGCAGTCCATTCCACACCCCAACCACTCTCTGCGTAAAGAACCTACCTCTGATATCCTTCCTGTATCTCCCACCACGAACCCTATAGTTATGCCCCCTTGTAATAGCTCCATCCACCCGAGGAAATAGTCTTTGAACGTTCACTCTATCTATCCCCTTCATCATTTTATAAACCTCTATTAAGTCTCCCCTCAGCCTCCTCCGCTCCAGAGAGAACAGCCCTAGCTCCCTCAACCTTTCCTCATAAGACCTACCCTCCAAACCAGGCAGCATCCTGGTAAATCTCCTCTGCACTCTTTCCAGCGCTTCCACATCCTTCTTATAGTGAGGTGACCAGAACTGCACACAAGTACAACAACAATCAAGGGGATACTAACTGCTTCTTTGCTATAATGTTTTTTTTTTACAGACCGACCTTACTGAGTCAAATATTTTCCAATGCTTAACTTGCGAGCTTTGCCACAAAGCAGTACAGTGTGGTTTTGCAGCTGTGTTCCCAGGTTGAGATGGAAATTTTGGGGGCCACCTGTCATGTGCCACATATTGGCTGAACAGCTGGCAAAAGACTTGGAGCCAAGTTACTGGCCATGATCTATGGTACAAGGGAAACTAAGCAGAGGTCAGAAACAAAGTATTGTGTTGCGAGGAGAAGGGGTGTGTGGGGCTGCGGGGGGGGGTGGGGGTGGAGTGGAGAGAGAAATCGTGTGTGAGAAGGGAACACTTTCCTGATTGACATGACAAGTTTAATGGTGTAGCGTTGAGCTAAGGGGTCCAGAGCCATGGTAGATCTGTGAGGTTTGTGATGAGCTGACTAATCTAATGCTGCAACAGAGAACTCCATTTAATCAGGATCGCCGTGCTAGAGTTGTTCAGTGTTCAGTACCCCAGATGGATATGCATGTCACACTTGTGCAGCACTCATAGAATCCCTGTAGTGTAGGAGGCCATTCAGCCCATCGAATCTGCACCGACCACAATCCCACCCAGGCCCTATTCCCGTAACCCCACATGTTTACCCTACTAATCCCCCTGACACGGGCAATTTAGCATGGTCAGTCCACCTAACCTGCGAATCTTTGGACTGTCGGAGGAAACCCACGCAGACATGGGGAGAACGTGCAAACTCCACACACAGTCACTCGAGGCCAGAATCGAACCTGGGTCTCTGGCGCTGTGAGGGGCAGCAATGCTAACCACTGTGCTGCCCCTTCCCTTCAAGCTGTGGAGATGCCAGTGTTGGACTGGGATGGACAAGATGAGAGGTCACAGGATACCAGGTCACGGTCCAACAAGTTTATTTGAAATCACAAGCTTTCGGAGCATTGCTCCTTTGTGGGCGGCATGGCCTCATAGCGCCAGGGACCCGGGTTTGATTCCAGCCTTGGGTCACTGTCAGTGTGGAATTTGCACGTTCTCCCCGTGTCTGTGTGGGTTTCCTCCGGGAGCTCCGGTTTCCTCCCACAGTCCAAAGATGTGCCGGTTAGGTGGATTGGCCGTGCTAAATTGCTCCTTAGTGTCGAGGGATTGGCAGAGTAAATGCGTGGGGTTAAGGCTTGGGTGGGGATTGTGGTTGGCGCAGACCTGATGGGCTAAATGGCCTCCTGCACTGTATGAATCTGTCATTTCTAGCCCTACCCTTGATTCGTGCCAAAAATATCTGGTGAAGTTGTCTTGGAGCAAATCTTGTGCCTTTTGGGGAAGCATGTGAAAAAGTTTTTTCCTCGTGAGATATTTGTTTTTCTAAACATTTCTGTTTTGATCTTGATCACTTGGGGACAACCAACGAGGCTGACCTGCAGATTGAGTTTATTGATGCAGTTGAGTGTTTTTTTTTACATAGAAACGCCCTCCCAGGCAGCGCATTCCAGACCGTCACCACCCTCTGGGTGAAAAAGATTTTCCTCACATTACCCCCCCCCCCCACCGCACAAAACCTCCTGCCCCTCACCTTGAACCTATGTCCCCTCGTGACTGACCGTTCAAATTTCCGTTTGAAACCATTGACAATCTTCGCTTCCACACCGTCCTGGACAGCGAGTTCCAGGTCATTACAACTCGTTACGTACAAAACGTTCTTCCCCACATCCCCTCCTGCACTGTCTAGCTCAAAGCCGGCTATCAATGTCCTTCCAGTGCTTGTGCAATTGGCGAACGAGAGCAGTTTGTCTTTGTCTACTTTATCTCAATCATAGAAACATAGAAGATAGGAGCAGGAGGAGGCCATTCGGCCCTTCGAGCCTGCTCCGCCATTCATCACGATCATGGCTGATCGTCCAACTCAATAGCCTAATCCTGCTTTCTCCCCATAACCTTTGATCCCATTCGCCCCAAACTCTAGCGACTCGAGCCTTTTCAGCAGATTGATTTGTCCCTCCGGCTCTCAGTGGACGATATTAGGTATGCATGGTGCAGATTTTTATTTGTGGCTCTTTTATGCCTTCCCCATCCACCATCTTCTTGACCATTACTACCTGCCCGCAATCACCACTATAGCTCAGGTTATGGGACCTCCCAGTTTTGTGGTTTAGTACAATCGGACATGATCTTACCCACTTACCATCCAGGAATGTTATTGCTTGTGCAACTATATTTCCAATTATTGTGGACATTCAATGACCTCTTTCTTAATCATAATCATTGTTTGCTAACTTCATTGTAAATTGTTCCTGCCGCGCTTAACAGCCATCGAACCGTAAGCAGGTGGAGCTTGTCTGGTGAGAGCGTCACGTTACAAGTTGCAACATGTGATTTTTTTTATTTTTGGAATATGGCATCTTGTGTTGGAATAGACTTTGTTTGCTCGTCGAGGTGCGGGATTCTGGGTCTGGAAAATGAATACATTTCAGCCACCTAGCATCGAGGCATACCCAGCCAGGTCAGGTATAGTGCAGTGCAAATCACCCTCCCATCATAACTGACCCCCCCACCCCAGTCACAGCTTCAGACGGTCATACCCACTTACATCATAGAATCCCTACAGGAGGCCATTCGGTCCATCGAGTCTTCACCGGCCATTATCCTACCCAGCCCCTATCTCCTGTAGCCCCACGTATTTACCCTGCTAATCCCCCTGAGACTAAGGGGCAATTTAGCATGGCCAATCAACCTGACCCGCACATCTTTGGTATTTCTTTTGGCTTTGACCATTATGGTATTTCTTTCCCATTTTGTCTGAGTGCTGTGGGCCCATACCCATTAAGAACTAGATGGAAATTGCCAAATTAATTTCATTCGGGACAGTCTTGTAGAAACATAGAAGATAGCAGCAGGAGGAGGCCATTTGGCCCTTCGAGCTTGCTCCACCATTCATCACAATCATGGCTGATCATCCAACTCAATAGCCTAATCCTGCTTTCCCCCCATAACCTTTGATCCCGTTCGCCCCAAGTACTATATCCAGCCGCCTCTTGAATACATTCGATGTTTTGGCATCAGCTACTTCCTGTGGTAATGAATTCCACAGGCTCACCACTCTTTGGGTGAAGAAATGTCTCCTCATCTCTGTACTAAATGGTCTACCCTGAATCCTCAGACTGTGACCCCTGGTTCTGGACTCCCCCACCATCGGGAACATCCTCCCTGCATCTACCCTGTCTAGTCCTGTTAGAAATTTATAAGTCTCTATGAGATCCCCCATCATTCGTCTGAACTCCAGTGAAAACAATCCTAACCTAGTCAATTTCTCCTAGTACATCAGTCCCACCATCCTCGGATTCAGCCTGGTAAACCTTCGCTGCACTCCCTCGAGAGCAAGAACATCCTTCCTCAGAAAAGGAGACCAAAACTGCACACAATACTCTAGGTGTGGCCTCACCAAGGACATGTATAATTGCAACAACACATCCCTGCTCCTGTACTCGAAACCTTTCGCGATGAAGGCCAACATGCCATTTGCCGCGTTTACCGCTTTTTGCGCCTGCATGCTTACCTTCACTGACTGCAAATGCTAGACCGAGAAATGAAAATCAGATTTACAGAATACTACAGTGCAGAAGAGGCCCTTCAGCCCATCGAGTATGCACCTACGTATGAAATGCCCTGACCTGCCCAGCTAATCCCATTTGCCAGCACTTGGTCCATTGCCTTGAATGTTATGGCATTCCAAGTACTCATCCTTTTTAAAGGATGTGAGGCATCCCGCCTCCACCACCTTCCCATGCAGCGCAGTCATCACCACCCTCTGGGTAAAATATTTTTCCTCAAATCCCCCCTAAACCTCCCACTCCTCACTTTTAACTTGTGTCCCCTTGTAACTGAGCTTTCAACTAAGGGGAACAGCTGGTCCCTATCCATCCTGTCCATGCCCCTCATAATCTTGTCACACCTCAATCAGGTCGCCCCTCAGTCTTACATTTCTAAACACAGAATCCCGACAGTGCAGAAGGAGGCCATTCAGCCCATCGAGTCTGCATTGACAACAACCCCACCTAGGCCCTATCCTTGTAACCCCTGACACTAAGGGGCAATCCCTCCAAAACCTGTTCCCCATAACCCCAAGTATTTACCCGCTAATCCCCTTAACCTACACATCATTGGACGCTAAGGGGCAATTTAGCATGGCCAATCCATCTAACCTGCACATCTTTGGAGTGTGGGAGGAAACCGGAGCACCCGGAGGAAACCCACGCAGACATGGGAGAACGTGCAGACTCCGCACAGGCAGTGATCCAAGCGAATCTCCTCTGCACCCCCTCCAGTGCGTTCACGTCCTTCCTATAATGTAGGGATCAGAACTGCACACACTACTCCAGCTATGGCCTCACCACAGCCAGCCTCTGGCCCAGTGCGCCATCTAGTGAGGAAGTTTTTTTTTGAGCATCACGAGTCGGCATTTATACTCTGATGGTGTGATCTGTTAATTTGACTCCATTTTGTTTTACTCAGTGAGGTGGAGGGAGGGCGGTGTGCGAATGGTCCCTCAGAGGCAACCATAAAACTCCCAAAGGAAATTTAAATCATAGGTTCTGGGGAGAAAACATGTGCTCCAGCTCCTGCAGTGCCCACCGATCACCGGAATGCGTAGACACTTCTATACCCTTTGGTACCTGGTACAGTCACCCAAGACCGGAATTCTCCCCCCACCCCTTGGAATACCACAGAATGCAGCTACTAATCCTTGCAAGGCACAGGGACTGTTCAAAGATTATTGCTACTATTGAGACTGTTTTGAGGGGTGTTGCCTAAACTCTTTGATGGAAAGTGTTGTGAATATTTACATATATTTTTTTAAATATAGTAACATGGGTCGAATTTTTTTTAAAGCTGTAATCCCGCTAAATTGTTGCAGTAAGCTTCCAAGGGAATGTGACTGTGTATAGTACTGGCGCATCAGTTTTTTAATGTGGCAACGTGCGTCCTGTTTGGGACTCTGTCAAGATTTGCAAAATCTCTTGCAGCGCTATTATTTTTATATTTTGTATTGCGGCTGTTGGGGGGAAGTTAGCGAACTTGATGGCAAAATGCCGTTCTTGATGACCCAGAGTATTCCCGAGCGCTCTGATCCGGGACCGCTGCTCATAGAATCCCTACAATACGCAGGGAGGCCATTCGGCCCATCGAGTCTGTACTGACCACAATCCCACCCAAGCCCTATTCCCGTAACCCCACGTATTTACCCTGCTAATACCCCTAACACTAAGGGGCAATTTAGCGTGGCCAGTCAACCTAACCCGCACATCTTTGGACTGTGGGAGCACCTGGAGGAAAGCCACGGGGAGAACGTGCAAACTCCACATAGATGGTGACCTGAGGCTGGAATTGAACCTGGGACCCTGGCGCTGTGAGACAGCAGTGCTAACCGCTGTGCCGCCGTGCTGATCTGTAATCATTCCGGGTTACTGTCTTGGCTTTCCTGCTCCGAGTCTTGGTGGGGCGGGGGGACATTTTGGGGTGATACTTTTTCGTGATAGCGACTGTTCTGAGGTGACTGCGTGGAGGTTTGGAACAACTCTGACTTTGTTCCACACTTCTGTTGAGTGGTTCCACTGCCAATTCAGCTGATGACCAAGACTTGTAGTGGGGGGTGGGGAAGAGATGATGATGGCTTTAGTTGATGACCTGATGCCACAAAAGGAATCAATGGCTTCATCGGATTTGAAGGAGTGCCTTGGCATTATGCCGCAACTTGGCTAATTTTGAAGTTCTCGCATTACGATTTCTTTTATTTTTAATTTTTCAATAGAAAATGTGAATTGTACAGTGACTGGCAGCATGCGAGTCTTAATTACGTGTCAGTGGCTCAGTTTGTCATTAAAATGATTTGATGTTTCTTCTTCAACCCTAATTTGGAACTAGCTTTTTTCTGGACACTCAAATTGGCCAATGGATGTTGTGTGATGTTTGAAAACTGTGCCATGAGGTTGTGATCTGAATATATGTATATGGAATCTTTTTTTTAAAATAAATGAATATGCATTGTTGCAATGTGCAATATACATGGGACTTTACACAAAAAAATGTACTTTATTTGTTACAGCAGCTAAGCTGCATTGCTTTAAGCACAGAAAACATACTGTTAATGCCTTCTTGTATAACTTATATATGTGTAATTAAAAAGGCAACATTTGATGTTTATTAAACTGTAAATTGCATTTTAAAATTTGGAAATTGCTGCCGTGCCTTTTTTAAATCTGTGCCGAATGTATTCAGGGTGTATATTTAAGTTCAAAGTTTATTTATTAGTGTCACAACTAGGCTTACATTCACTGCAATGAAGTTACTGTGGGGGGTGGCACAGTGGTTAGCACTGCTGCCTCACAGCACCAAGGACCTGGATTCGATTCCCGGCTAGGGGGTGTGTGTGTGGAGTCTGCACGTTCTCCCCGTGTCTGTGTGGGTTTCCTCCGGGTGCTCCGATTTCCTCCCACAGTCCAAAGATGTGCGGGTTAGGTGGATTGGCCATGCTAAATTGACCTTGGTGTCAGGGGGACTATCTAGGGTAAATGTATGGGAATAAGGCCTGGATGGGATTGTGGTCGGTGCGGACTCGATGGGCTGAATGGCCTCCTGTACTGTAAGGATTCTATGAAAATAAATCCCCCCCCCCCCCCCCTGTCGCCACACTCTGACGCCTGTTCGGCTACACTGTGGGAGACTTGTGCATGGCCAATCCACCCAACCAGCATGTCTTTTGCACTGTGGGAGGAAACCGGAGCACCCAGAGGAAACCCACGCAGACACCAGGAGAAGGCGCAAACTCCACATAGTCACCCAAGGCCAGAATCGAACCTGGGTCCCAGGTTACTATGAGGCAGCAGTGCTAACCACTGTGCCAGCCATTATGAATTCGAGACTTATTTTGCCATCCGTGCTTTTGCCACGCAGTGAGTAGGAGCCGAATAGATTTTTGTATTAGTATCACCATTTAATAATTCCTTCAGCTAGCCATTGTCACCATATCTTGAAAAAGATTATAAACACCTATTGACGGCCAAGAAATGTAACTTTGTTGTAGAATTTGTCAAAGCAATGCGGATTCTAAATTTTGCTGTGATTCATACATATAACAGAAGCAGTTTTTGTTAATCACTAGATATCATTTTTGTTTGTTTATGCCTTTTTAAAATAATCCTCATGGGGTTTTGTAAAAATTGCTTTCTGCACCTTAACCTGTTTATAGCAAATAATTCCTAATTATATTCTTGTTGCCCAGGTGAAAAAAGGTCACTGAAGATGGAGTTGAGCAGAAGTGAACTTTCTTTAGAATCATAGAATCACTGAATCCCTACAGTGCAGAAGGAGGCCACTTGGCCCATCTGTACCGAGTTTCTGACAAGAGCATCTTACCCAAACCCGTCTCCCCTGAGCTAGCCCATAACTCCATACATTTACCTTGCTAATCCCCCTAAACTACACATCTTGGGACACTAAGGGGCAATTTAGCATGGTCATTCCACCTAATTTACACATCTTGATACTAAAGGGCAATTTAGCATGGTCAGCCTAACCTGCACATCTTTGGACTTTGGGAGGAACCCATGCAGACACTGGGAGAAGGTACAAACTCCACGCAGTCACCCAAATTCCAAATCGAACCTGGGTCACTGGCACTGTGAGGCAGCAGTGCTAACTACCGTGTCATGTTGTTTTGGAGGTGGGAAGTCCAGCAAGTACTATTTAAATAGCACTTTCACCCACTCAATCCACCTCTCTCTCAAAGCTATTGGCTGATTTTTAAAATGCACTTCTCTGGGAAGCAACTCTTTATTCTTACAGGCTGTATTTTCCTCCTTGCTTCTCCCTCCTCCAGCTTTTCCTGACTTTCTTGGCTTATAATAGTTCAAAAATGGCCAGCTGATGTCCCATGGCATTGCCCAGGGTCAGTTGAGAACAGATGTAGACTTCAGGTAAACAGCACTGATATTGTGCCTTCATTAGTGAGCTGTGTCTGGACAGGAGTGGTGGCAGGCAAAGCGTGACATTGAATCATTTGGGAGGTAGGGTCATAGAATCCCAACAATGCAGAAGGAGGCCATTCGGCCCATCGAGCTGCACCAGCAACATCCCACTCTGGCTTTATCCTTGTAACCCCACGTATTTACCCTGCTAGTCTCCCTGATGCTAAGGGGCAATTTAGCATAGCAAATCAACCTAACCTGCACATCTTTGGAGTGTGGGAGGAAACTGGAGCACCCAGAGGAAACCCATGCAAACATGGGGAGAACGTGCCAACTCCATGTAGGCAGTCACCCAAGGCTGGAATTGAACCCAGGTTCTTGGCGCTGAGAGGCAGCAGTGCTAACCACTGTTTCACTGATGTTAGGACATGCGACCAAAAGTTTGATCAACGGGAAATTTTAAGCTGTGTACGAAGGGAGGAGAGCGATAGAGTGGTGGAAAAGTTTAGGGAGCAAATTCCAGAGCTTGAGGGCTAAAGATATGGCGCCAATCATGAAGAATTAAAATGGGGGATGTGCAAGAGATCAGAGTTGGAGAAGTTTTCTTTTTTTATTTGTTCACAGGACATTGGCATCGCTGGCTGGGCCAGCATTTATTGTCCATGCCTTATAGCCCTTGAGCAGATGGTGATGAGCTGCCGTCCTGAACCATTGCAGTCCACGAGGTGTAGATACACCTACAGTGCTGTTAGGAAGACAAAATGGTGGGTGGTCCATCCAGTCTCATTTCTTTTCCTTTTAGACTCTAGCAGTTTTACACAACTGAGTGGCTCGCTCGGCCATTTTGGGGGCATTGGGAGAAATCCACATCACTGTTACTGGAGGCCAGACCAGGTAAGGAAGGCAGATTTCCTTCCCGCAGGCGTACATTAATGACCCAGATGACTGACTCTAGCTTTATTCCAGATTTATGAAATGAATTCTCCACCAGCTGCCATGGTGGGGTTTGAATGCGTGTCAAATGGCAGAGCAGGCTTGAGGGGCTGAACCATAGAATCCCTACAGTGCAGAAGGAGGCCGTTCGACCCATCGAGTCTGCACCAACAACAATCCAACCCAGGCCCTATCCCCCAAATCCCACACATTTACCCTGCTAGACCCCCTGACACTAAGCAGCAATTGAACATAGCCAATGCACCTAACCTCCACATCTTTGGAGTGTGGGAGGAAACCCACGCAGACACTGGGGAGAACGTGCAAACTCCATGCAGACAGTCACCCAAGGCCGGAATCAAACCTGGGTCCCTGGCGCTGTGAGGCAGCAGCGCTAACCACTGTGCCACCGTGTCGTCCTATAATGCCATACATCTGTTTTGTATGCTTGCTTGCTCCCAAAGTATTAGCCTGGGCCTCTGGAATACTCATCTAGCGACATTACCACTGCACCGCCATCTACCCAAGTGCATCGGATAAAAGCAAATTACTGCGGATGCTGGAATCTGAAACCAAAAGAGAAAACGCAGGTCTGGCAGCATCTGCAAGGAGAGAGAAGAGCTGACGTTTCGAGTCCAGATGACCCTTTGTCAAAGCTTTGACAGCTGTTCCAGTCATACCCTGTCAAAGCTTTGACAAAGGGTCATCTGAACTCAGAACGTCAACTCTTTTCTCTCCCTACAGACGCTGCCAGACCTGCTGAGATTTTCCAGCAATTTCTCTTTTGGAACCCAAGTTGATAAGGAGGATGTGCAGGATATTCTGGAGGGTCTGAAAATAGATAAATCCCCTGGTCCGGATGGGATTTATCCAAGGATTCTCTGGGAGGCAAGAGAAGTGATTGCAGAGCCTCTGGCTCTGATCTTCAGGTCGTCGTTGGCCTCTGGTATAGTACCAGAAGATTGGAGGTTAGCGAATGTTGTCCCATTGTTTAAGAAGGGGAACAGAGACTTCCCCGGGAATTATAGACCGGTGAGTCTCACTTCTGTTGTCGGCAAGATGTTGGAAAAAATTATAAGGGATAGGATTTATAGTTATTTGGAGAGTAATGAATTGATAGGTGATAGTCAGCATGGTTTTGTGGCAGGTAGGTCGTGCCTTACTAACCTTATTGAGTTTTTTGAGAAAGTGACCAAGGAGGTGGATGGGGGCAAGGCAGTGGACGTGGTATATATGGATTTTAGTAAGGCGTTTGATAAGGTTCACCATGGTAGGCTTCTGCAGAAAATGCAGATGTATGGGATTGGGGGTGATCTAGGAAATTGGATCAGGAATTGGCTAGCGGATAGGAAACAGAGGGTGGTGGTTGATAGTAAATATTCATCATGGAGTGCGGTTACAAGTGGTGTACCTCAGGGATCTGTTTTGGGGCCACTGCTGTTTGTAATATTTATTAATGATCTGGATGAGGGTATAGTTGGGTGGATTAGCAAATTTGCTGATGACACCAAAGTCGGTGGTGTGGTAGACAGTGAGGAAGGGTGTCGTAGTTTGCAGGAAGACTTAGACAGGTTGCAAAGTTGGGCCGAGAGGTGGCGGATGGAGTTTAATGCGGAGAAGTGTGAGGTAATTCACTTTGGTAGGAATAACAGATGTGTTGAGTATAGGGCTAACGGGAGGACTTTGAATAGTGTGGAGGAGCAGAGGGATCTAGGTGTATGTGTGCATAGATCCCTGAAAGTTGGGAATCAAGTAGATAAGGTTGTTAAGAAGGCATATGGTGTCTTGGCGTTTATTGGTAGGGGGATTGAATTTAGGAGTCGTAGCGTTATGTTGCAACTGTACACAACTCTGGTGCGGCCGCACTTGGAGTACTGTGTGCAGTTCTGGTCCCCACATTACAGGAAGGATGTGGAGGCTTTGGAGAGGGTGCAGAGGAGGTTTACCAGGATGTTGCCTGGTATGGAGGGGAGATCCTATGAGGAGAGGCTGAGGGATTTGGGATTGTTTTCGCTGGAAAGGCGGCGGCTAAGAGGGGATCTTATTGAAACATATAAGATGATTAGAGGTTTAGATAGGGTGGATAGTGATAGCCTTTTTCCTCTGATGGAGAAATCCAGCACGAGGGGGCATGGCTTTAAATTGAGGGGGGGTAGTTATAGAACCGATGTCAGGGGTAGGTTCTTTACCCAGAGGGTGGTGAGGGATTGGAATGCCCTGCCAGCATCAGTAGTAAATGCGCCTAGTTTGGGGGCGTTTAAGAGATCCGTAGATAGGTTCATGGACGAAAAGAAATTGGTTTAGGTTGGAGGGTCACAGTTTTTTTTTTAACTGGTCGGTGCAACATCGTGGGCCGAAGGGCCTGTTCTGCGCTGTAATGTTCTATGTTCTATGTTCTAAGTGCATCCCCTAGTGAAGCGAGGGGTGGTAGGGCTGGAGAGGCAAGAAGAGAGATTGGAACACAAGAATACATTTTTAAGCAGTGAGGTCAGTTAGAGGACAGAGAATAATTGGATACTCAGCTTGTGTTTTACAAACACAAACTGTGTCCTTATTTTCTAATGTACTATTTTGATTTTGTGTGTGTGTATATATATATATATATATGGTTAAATACATAACGGGACAGCAATTTGGGAGACGGTGTTAGGTGGAGAATAGGAATTTCTCAGTCAACCAAATTGAGTGGTACAGAGATGCTGAAGTAAATTTGCACAGCGCCCGAGGAAGGGGGATGGGTAGCACAGTGGTTAGCACTGCTGCCTCACGGCAGCAGGGACCCGGGTTCGATTCCCGGCTCGGGTCACTGTCGGTGCAGAGTCTGCATGTTCTCCTCCCGTGTCTGCGTGGGTTTCCTCCGGGTGCTCCAGTTTCCTCCCACAGTCTGAAAGACGTGCTGGTTAGGGTGCATTGGCCGTGCTAAATTCTCCCTCGGTGTACCCGGACAGGCGTCGGAGTGTGGCGACTCGGGTATTTTCACGGTAACTTCATTGCGGTGTTAATGTAAGCCGATTTGCGACGCGACTAAATAAACTTTAAACAGTGAGACAAGTTTACGTAAGAAGTTCCCATTATAAATGTGGAACTTAATAAAAATGAAGGCACCATGGTGGCAACAAAGTGACACTTATCAGATAAAATGTGTCCACTATAACATTTCAATAAAACATTGATTTTTCTTTATTCCATATCTTCCATAAGCCATAATTAATGGATTCTATGGAAACTATTTGCAGA
The DNA here is from genome assembly GCF_964213995.1 of Mustelus asterias. Classification (NCBI taxonomy): domain Eukaryota; kingdom Metazoa; phylum Chordata; class Chondrichthyes; order Carcharhiniformes; family Triakidae; genus Mustelus; species Mustelus asterias. The sequence goes on along the minus strand of NC_135821.1, from coordinate 3,214,071 downwards.
ACAGCCATGGAAAGGTCATTGTGACATTGCAGACAGGTGATGTATGTTCAATCCCACGTGTTACAAAGCCTACAGAAATGTGCAGTTGCTCCAATTTCCTTACCAAGCTGGAGGTTTGTTGACTGGGGCGACTCTATTCCCGTTTTAAGCAGTGAATTCACAGACTGCATAAGGTCTAACTTCGTTAATCCAGAGCCCGCAAAAGTGTTGGTTATAGGTTGATCAAAATGCTTATTTGTAAAAACTCTGTTCCATTGCAAAGGCGTGGCGCAGTGGTTAGCACCGCTGCCTCACAGCGTCGGGACCCGGGTTCAATTCCGGAACTTGGGCCACTGTCTGTGCGGAATCTGCACGTTCTCCCCGTGTCTGCGTGGGCTTCCTCCGGGTGCTCCGGTTTCCCCTCTCAGTCCGAAAGACGTGCTGGTTAGGTGCGCTGGCCGTGCTAAATTCTCCCTTAGTGTACCCGAACAGGCGCTGGAGTGTGGCAACTAGGGGATTTTCACAGTAACTCCATTGCAGTGTTAATGTAGGCATGATGTGGATGATGAAGGAGCAGCGCTCCGAAAGAATCATAGAAATCATAGAAACCCTACAGTACAGAAAGATTTGGCCCATCGAGTCTGCACCGACCACAATCCCACCCAGGCCCTACCCCTACATATTTTACCCACTAATCCCTCTAACCTACACATCTCAGGACACTAAGGGGCAATTTTAGCATGGCCAATCAACCTAACCCGCACATCTTTGGACTGTGGGAGGAAACCGGAGCACCCGGAGGAAACCCATGCAGACACGAGGAGAATGTGCAAACTCCACACAGACAGTGACCCAAGCCAGGAATCGAACCCAGGTCCCTGGAGCTGTGAAGCAGCAGTGCTAACCACTGTGCTACCGTGCCGCCCCACGAAATTACGAAAGCTCGTAATTCCAAACAAATCTGTTGGACTTTAACCTGCTGTTATGAGACTTCTTAATGTGTTAATGTAAGCCTACTTGTGACACTAATAAATAAACTTTAAACTCCAAAATGTGCACACCTGAATTTTGATATGGATATGTTAGAGGAGACGGTGGTGTAGCCGCAATGTCACTGAATTAGTAAGCTAGAGACTCGTGCTAATGCCCTGGGAACATGGCTTCAATTCCCACTGTGGCAGCTGGTGGGAAACTTGGGGGTGGCACAGTGGTTAGCACTGCTCCTCACAGCGCCAGGAACCTGGCTTCAATTCCGGCTTTGGGTCACTGTCTGTGTGGAGTTTGCATGTTCTCCCCATGTCTGTGTGGGTTTCTTCAGGGTGAGTCATAGAATCCCTACAGTGCAGAAGGAGACCATTCGGCCCATCGAGTCTGCACCGACCACAATCCCACACAGGCCCTATCCCCATAACCCTATGCATTTGCCCTAGCTAGTCCCCCTGACACTAAGGGGCAATTTAGCATAGCCAATCCACCTAACCCGCACACCTTTGGACTGTGGGAGGAAACCGGAGCACCCGGAGGAAACGCACACAGACACGGGGAGAACGTGCAAACTCCGCACAGACAGTGACCCAAGCTGGGAATTGAACCCGGGTCCCTGGCGCTGTGAGGCAGCAGTGCTAACCACTGTGCCGCACTGTGCTCTAGTTTACTCCCACAGTCCAAAGATATGCAGGTTAGATGGATTGGCCATGCTAAATTGCCCCTTAGTGTGCAAAGATGTGCAGGTTAGGTGGATTGGCCTTGCTATATTGCCGCTTAGTATCCAAAGATGTCAAGATTAGGTGGATTAACCATAATAACACACAGGGTTACGGAAATAGGGGGTGGGAGCATAGGTAAGATGCTCTTTCGGAGAATCAATGCTGACTCGATGGGCTGAATGGCCTCCTACACTGTAGGGATTCTACGAAAGTGATTGAGAGTTAAATGCCCAATCGGAGTGGAAGAACAATGATAAATAATCACTGGAAGTAACGGTGCAGGTTAATAAGTATGAGGTGATGCATTTGGGCAGGTCAGACCAGGCAGTGAAATACCCAGTAAATAGGAGGATACAGAGATGTAGAGGGAGTGCAGATCTACAGATCCCTGAGGATAGCAGGACAGGTCGATAAGATGGGTAAAATAGCACTTTATTAGCTGAGGTATAGAATTTAAGAGCAGGGAGGTTATGTTGAAGCTATATAAAACACGACTGAGGCACAATTGGAGCACTGTGCGGAGTTCTGGTCACTTCATTTTGGAAGGAGTAATTTGACAAGAAAGCATTCCTCTAGTAGTAGAGGCGGGTACAATTTTAAAAAGCCTTTAGACAGTTACACGGATACGATGGGTATAGAGGGATATGGGCCAAATGTGGGCAATTGGGACTAGCTTAGTGGTAAAAACTGGGTGGCATAGACAAGTTGGGCCGAAGGGACTGTTTCAATGCTGTCAACCTCTATGACTATGACTCTGAATGGTAGGACACTAGGAAGTTCTGTGGAACCAAGGGACCTTGGTGTGTTTGTCCACATATCTCTGAAAGTGGGAGGGCATATAGGACACTCGCCTTTATCAACCGATGCATAGATTACAAAAGCAGGGAAGTCACATTGGAGTTGTATAGCACTTTGGTGAGGCCACAGCTGGTGTACTGGGTGCAGTTCTGGTCACCGCATTATCGGAAGGATGTGATTGCATTGGAGGGGGTTGCAGAGGAGATTCACCAGGATGTTGCCTGTGATGGAACATTTAAGTTATGAAGAGAGGTTGGCTAGGCTTAAGAACATAGAACAGTACAGCACAGAACAGGCCCTTCGGCCCACGATGTTGTGCCGAGCTTTATCTGCTTGGGTTGTTTTCATTGGAGCAGAGAAGACTGAGGGGTGACCGGATTGAGGTGTTCAAGATTATGAGAGACATGGACAGAGTGGATAAGGAGCAACTACTTTCTCTATTTTCTCAGAAGACTAAAGGAAATTTGGCATGTCCGCTACGACTCTCACCAACTTTTATAGATGCACCATAAAAAGCATCCTTTCTGGTTGTATCACAGCTTAGTATGGCTCCTGCTCTGCCCAAGACCGCAAGGAACTACTAAATATTGTGAATGTAGCCCAAACCATCACGCAAACCAGCCTCCCATCCATTGACTCTGTCTACACTTCCCGCTGCCTCGGCAAAGCAGCCAGCATAATTAAGGACCCCACGCACCCCGGACATTCTCTCTTCCACCCAACCTTCCGTCGGGAAAAAGATACAGAAGTCCGAGGTCACGTACCAACCGACTCAAGAACAGCTTCTTCCCTGCTGCTGTCAGACTTTTGAATGGACCTACCTTGCATTAAGTTGACCTTTCTCTACACCCTCTAGCTATGACTGTAACACTACATTCTGCACTCTCTCCTTTCCTTCTCTATGAATAGTACGCCTTGCCTGAATAGTGCACAAGAAACAATGCTTTTCACTGTATGTTAATACATGTGACAATAATAAATCAAATCAAATCAAATCAACTATTCCCCTTAGTTGAAGGGTCAGTCACGAGGGGGACATAGGTTCAAGGTGAGGGGCAGGAGGTTTAGGGGGGATGTGAGGAAAAACGTTTTTACCCAGAGGGTGGTGATGGTCTGGAATGCGCTGCCTGGGAGGTTGGTAGAGGTGGGATGCCTCACGTCCTTTAAAAAGTATCTGGATGAGCACTTGGTGCATCATAGCATTCAGGGCTATGGGCCAAGATGGGATTAGATGAGAGTTCAGGTGTTTCTAATGTGTTGGTGTGGACTCAGTGGACCGAAGGGCCTCTACTGCGCTGTACGATTCTATGATTCATTACAGAAAGGATGTAATTCCATTAGAGAAGGCACTGAGGAGATCCACGAGAAAGTTGCCAGGACTTGAAAAATTGCAGCTATGAGGGAAGATGGGGTGGCCTGGGGTTGCTTTCCTTAGAACAGAGACAGCTGAAGGGGAGATTTTGATAGAGATATACAAAGTGGTGAGGGGCCAGGCTGGAATAGATGAGAAGGATTAGCTTTCCATAGCAGACAGATCAGTGAGGTGAAGGTGGAGATTTTTTTTATTCATTCGTGGGACATGGGTGTCACTGGCTGGCCAGCATTTTGATTTGATTTGATTTTGATTTGATTAATTATTGTCACATGTATTAGCATACAGTGAAAAGTATTGTTTCTTGTGCGCTATACAGACAGAGCATACCGTTCATAGAGAAGGAAAGGAGAGAGCACAGAATGTAGTGTTACGGTCATAGCTATGGTGTAGAGAAACTTAATGCAGGGTAGGTCCATTCAAAAGTCTGATGGCAGCAGGGAAGAAGCTGTTCTTGAATCGGTTGGTACGTGACCTCAGACTTTTGTATCTTTTTCCCGAAGGAAGAAGGTGGAAGAGAGAATGTCCGGGGTGCGTGGGGTCCTTAATTATGCTGGCTGCTTTGCCGAGGCAGCAGGAAGTGTAGACAGAGCCAATGGATGGGAGGCTGGTTTGCGTGATGGATTGGGCAACATTCACAACCTTTTATAGTTACTTGTGGTTTTGGGCAGAGCAGGAGCCATACCAAGCTGTGATACAACCAAAAAGAATGTTTTCTATGGTGCATCTGTAAAAGTTGGTGAGAGGCGTAGCTGACATTTATTGCCCATCCCTAGTTGCCCGAGAGCAGTTGAGAATCAACCACATTGCTGTGGCTCTGGAGTCACATGTAGGCCAGATCAGGTAAGGATGGCAGATTTCCTTCCTTAAAGGACAAACAAAGAACAAAGAACAATACAGCACAGGAACAGGCCCTTCGGCCCTCCAGGCCCGCGCCGCTCCCCGGTCCAGGATTGAATCCTGAATCCAGGATCCCCGCCCAATTTTCCAGCCTATCTACATCCTAATATCCTATCCACCGAGCTGTCCCTCACAGCTACGATGCTTTGTTCATCACAACCTATTAACTCACCCCCACCCCCCCATTCCAGACCATGTGATCTCCAGGGAGAGGCGAAAACCCAGAGTGAAAACCCCAGGGCCAATATGGGGGAAAAAAAATCTGGGAAATTCCTCTCCGACACCCTGTGGCGATCGAAACGAGTCCAGGAGATCACACTGGCCCTGATCAGAAAATGCTTCCCAACCCTATTCATTTCCACTTCTGCTTTACGAACACCATCTGAATTCCCTGCCCCCGAGACAGGTTCCCAACTATCCGCAGTCTCGCTCTGTACTGACACCAGCAAGATGATCATAGAATGAAGCCTTGAAACGAGAAATAAAGAACAATTAGCCCGCGCCGCTCCCTGGTCCAAACTAGACCACTCTTTTGTATCCCTCCATTCCTACTCCGTTCATATAGCTGTCTCGATAAGTCTTAAACGTTCCCAGTGTGTCCGCCTCCACCACCTTGCCCGGCAACACATTCCAGGCCCCCACGACCCTCTGTGTAAAATATGTCCTTCTGATATCTGTGTTAAACCTCCCCCCCTTCACCTTGAACCTATGACCCCTCGTGAACGTCACCACCGACCCGGGGAAAAGCTTCCCACCGTTCACCCTATCTATGCCTTTCATACTTTTATACACCTCTATTAAGTCTCCCCTCATCCTCCGTCTTTCCAAGGAGAACAACCCCAGTTTCCCCAATCTCTCCTCATAACCAAGCCCCTCCATACCAGGCAACATCCTGGTAAACCTCCTCTGTACTCTCTCCAAAGCCTCCACGTCCTTCTGGTAGTGTGGCGACCAGAACTGGACGCAGTATTCCAAATGCGGCCGAACCATCGTTCTATACATCTGCAACATCAGACCCCAACTTTTATACTCTATGCCCCGTCCTATAAAGGCAAGCATGCCATATGCCTTCTTCACCACCTTCTCCACCTGTGACGTCACCTTCAAAGATCTGTGGACTTGCACACCCAGGTCCCTCTGCGTCTCTACACCCTTTATGGTTCTTCCATTTATCGTGTAGCTCCTCCCTACATTATTCCCACCAAAATGCATCACTTCGCATTTATCAGGATTGAACTCCATCTGCCATTTCTTTGCCCAAATTTCCAGCCTATCTATATCCTTCTGTAGCCTCTGACAATGTTCCTCACTATCTGCAAGTCCTGCCAGTTTTGTGTCGTCCGCAAACTTACTGATCACCCCAGTTACACCTTCTTCCAGATCGTTTATATAAATCACAAACAGCAGAGGTCCCAATACAGAGCCCTGCGGAACACCACTAGTCACAGGCCTCCAGCCGGAAAAAGACCCTTCCACTACCACCCTCTGTCTTCTATGACCAAGCCAGTTCTCCACCCATCTAGCCACCTCCCCCTTTATCCCATGAGATCCAACCTTTTTCACCAGCCTACCATGAGGGACATTAGTGAACCAGATGGGTTTTTCTGACAATCGACAATGGGTCATCAGTAGATTCTTAATTCCAGATATTTTTTTATTGAATTCAAATTCCACCATCTGCCGTGGTGGGATTTGAACCCGGGTCCCCAGAACATTAGCTGAATTTCTGGATTAATAGTCTTGTGATAATACTACTAGGCCACCGCCATTGTGAGGTCACAATCAGATCAGACCATGGTCTTTTTGAATGGCGGGGCAGGCTTGAGGGGACAAAAGCCTACTCCTGCTCCTAATTAGTGCGCTATTTTCACATCAGTAGCAGTTGTATTATAGAATCCCTACAGTGCAGAAGAAGGCCCATTTGGCCCATCGAGTCTGCACCGACCACAATCCCACCCGGGCCCTACCCCGTGCATTTACCCGAGCTATTCTCCCTGACACTAAGAGACAATTTAGCATGGTCAATCCCCCTAACCTGCACACCATTGGACACGAAGGGGCAATTTAGCATGGCCAATCCACCTAACTCGCACATCTTTGGAGTGTGGGAGGAAACCGGAGCACCCGAAGGAAACGCATGCAGACACGGGGAGAATGTGTAGACTCCGCACAGACAGTGAGTGACCCAACCTGGGAATCGAATCCGGATCCCAGGTAATGTGAGGCAGCAATGTTAACCACTGTTCCTCTGCAGACAATGGAACTTCTGGTGCTTGTCGTTTTAACTTGGCATTTGCTCTTATGCCCACATGTCCATCCTTGACCTGCTTCAATGCTCCAGTGAAGCCCATCTCATCAACTCTCTAATACTGTTACACCCTCGCAATGACTGTAACACTACATTCTGCACTGTCTTCTTTCCTTCTCTATGAATAGTATGCGCAAGAAACAATAATTGTTTCCTGTGCCAGGGATGTTGCCTGGCATAGAGGGCATTAGCTATGAGGAGAGGTTGGAGAAACTTGGTTTGTTCTCACCGGAACGATGGAGGTTGAGGGGCGACCTGATAGAAGTCTACAAGATTATGAGGGGCATGGACAGAGTGGATAGACAGAAGCTTTTTCCCCAGGGTGGAAGAGTCAATTACTAGGGGGCATAGATTCAATGTGCGAGGGGCAAGGTTTAAAGGAGATGTACGAGGCCACTTTTTTACACAGAGGGTAATGGGTACCTGGAACTCGCTGCCGGGAGAGGTAGTGGAAGCAGATACGATAGTGAGTTTTAAGGGGCGTCTGGACAAATACATGAATAGGATGGGAATAGAGGGATACGGTCCCTGGAAGGGGTGGCACGGTGGCACAGTGGTTAGCACTGCTGCCTCAGAGCGCCAGGGACCCGGGTTCGATTCCCGGCTTGGGTCACTGTCTGTGTGGAGTTTGCACATTCTCCCCGTGTCTGCGTGGGTTTCCTCCGGGTGCTCGGGTTTCCTCCCACAGTCTGAAAGACGTGCTGGTTAGGGTGCATTGACCCGAACAGGCGCTGGAGTGTGGCAGCGAGGGGAATTTCACAGTAACTTCATTGCAGTGTTAATGTAAGCCTTACTTGTGACACTAACAAATAAACTTTAGGGGGTTTAGTTCAAGTCGGGCAGCATGGCCGGTGCAGGCTTGGAGGGCCGAAGGGCCTGTTCCTGCGCTGTAGAGTACATAGGTCCTTTAATTCAGCACTGCCCTTATATACAGGTAATGCTGGAAATACTCAGGCAGGTCACTTGTGGAGGGAGGACAAACACAGTTAAAGTTCTCAGGCTATGAATGATAACCATTGATCAGCATTGAGGGTGAAGGGAGCACTGTCCCTTTAATACCAAGGGGGCGGTGCACACAACCTGTCAATCAGTTCGACAGACCAATTAGCAGCGTCCCTCTGTGACGGATAGGCCGGACAGCCAATCAGAGGGCGGGGAATGAACGTCAATCAGCGCGTTGTCCAGTCAGAGTGCGTGGAGGGCGGGACATGGCTTTTTACTGACCAATCCGGCGCGGGGGAGGCGGGACATCCGGTCGCCGCGGGCCGGCACACCGCTCCGAACGCGAACGTTATTTTCAAATAACAGGCGGGGTATCCCGCCGCCATGCAGAGGGGTGAAAAGTAGTTCCTACTGATAAATGGCCAAATGAAGCAAAGGCAGGGGCCGGAGTGCATGGGAAGCGATTGGGATGTAAATGCCCAACGTTGATAATTATTATAAAGGACGCGGGGGTGGTCATTTGTTGTTGGCCATTCCGGTTGCGAGTGAGGGTGGGAGGGTGGGGTGGCGCGTGGATACGGGAGGGCGGTGTGAAGAGGCGCGGCCGCCATTTTGTTTTTCCTCTGGCTCTTTTCGGCGCGCGCGAGAGGCCCAGGCGGCGGCGCTGGTTAAACTAGTTAGAGTGGTCGTTAGCGAGGTTACCCCGGCCGGGGGGCAGGGGGGAGGTTTATATATATATATATTTTCTCCCGAGTGGGATCCCCGGCTCCGCCATGACCCAGTTCCTGCCGCCCAACCTGCTGGCGCTGTTCGCGCCGCGCGACCCGGTGCCCTACCTGCCGCCGCTCGAGAAGCTGCCGCACGAGAAGCACCACAAGCAGCCCTACTCCGGCATCGCCGGCTTCGTGCCGCAGTTCGAGGTGAGAGAGAGGGGGGGAGTGATGTGTGTGTGGGGGAGGGGGGGAGTGATGTGTGTGTGGGGGAGGGGCCC